>NW_022630164.1:0-148852 GCF_010909765.2 Amblyraja radiata
GGGGGGGGGGGGGGGGGGCAACGACTATACCCCACAGTATTGAGACCCACCCGATTACGTTGCCAGGTTAACACTGTGAACGAAGCTTGTAGAGAGGGTGGAATAGACGACTGTCCAGTCACAACGTAAAGCGCTTTCCTGATCTCAGTAGTTTAAATAACCATAAATACTAATTCCACATACCACTTTATACAGATAGTACATACCACGTGCCCGCACCGCCGCCCTGTCCCTCGCTCGCTCGGTGCAACGGCCGCTCCCGCGAGGCCGACGTCGCCCAAACCAAAGCTCCTGCAACTGTCGGATCCTTGGCCCAAACCGTCGTCTCGCTCACAGCCCAGCCCAGCCGGCGCTGACGTCACCGCGCACGCGCGCCCCTGTGCGCTCCCCGCGGCGTCATGGCGGCCAAATCAAACGCCCAGAGGCAAAGGTACCAGAGGCGGGGCTCCGTGGTGTATACAATATATAATTTCTGAACATGCTTTATGCTTTGAGTTAAACCCGTGTAAAGCGCACTTTGCTTACCGTGGTTACCCTCGTTCGCGAGACGTCAACCACATTTTTCGGCCATGCTGAGTTTCAATCGTTTCCGACTGGACTGACTTCTTGATCAAAGCGCCACTGGACTAGTAAGTCGGCCGCATCCTCTCGGGTGCCAGTTGAGGAAGGACTCACCCATCCCCGCCTGCGGCGACGCTCTCAACCCGCCCACAGGCGCTCTTGAAGCGTGTTTTTAAATCACTGAAGATAGACACAAAAGCTGGAGTTACTGCAGCGGGACGGCAGCATCCCTCCCTGGAAAGAAGATGGGTGACGTTTTGGATCGAGATCCATCTTCGACTGAGAGTCAGGGAAGAGGAGACACAGAGTTACGTCGCTCTTCCAGGAGATGCTAAATGCATTTCGTGTGTCTCTGTATTGGTACACTGACATGACAATTAAAATTGAATCTGAATCTGAATCTGAGATTAGGAGTGTAAGGTGTGAAAACGAGACATCAAAGGGGAGGTACACAAAATTGCTGGGAGAAACTCAGCGGGTGCAGCAGCATCTATGGAGCGAAGGAAATAGGCGACGTTTCGGGCCGAAACCCTTCTTCAGACTGATAGGGTGGTGTGGGAGAAAGAAGGGAAAGGGAGGAGGAAGGAGGAGCCCGAGGGCGGCGGATGGGATGTGGGAGGAGACAGCTAGAGGGTTAAGGAAGGGAGGAGACAGCAAGGGCTAGACAAATTGGGAGATTCAATGTTAATGCCATACGGACGCAAGGTCCCCAGACGGAATATGAAGGTGCTGTTCCTCCAATTTCCGCTGTTCTCACTCTGGCAATGGAGGAGACCCAGGACAGAGAGGTCGGATTGGGAATGGGAGGGGGAGTTGAAGTGCTGAGAGCGGGCGGGTCGCGAGGGAGTGGGCATCTCTTTGCTGCTGTTTCTTCAAAATCACGAGAAACGCTGCATCTTCAGCTCCATCTTTCGCTCCAGCTCCACTCCACCTCAACCTCCCCTCCACCCTATCTCCACTCCGTCCTCCATTTCACCTCCATTGCAGCTCCTAGCGCCATCAGCATTTCCAGCTCCATCTCTAACTCCATCTCCATCTGAAGTCTCGTCTAGCCTCCACGGTCCAGCTCCATATCCACTCTAGCTAAAGCTCATTCCCAGTTCCCGATCTAACTGCTTCTTCTCCCATCGTCCAGCTCCATTTCCCTCCTCGCCATCTCCATCTCCAGCTCCACTCCAACTCCATATAAATCTCACACTACCCGCAGCTCCCTCTTCCATCTCCAGCTCCAGCCCAAATCGAGCTCCAGCTCTAACTCCAGCCCTAAGGTCCAGCCCAGCTCCATCTACAGCTGTACTCTAGCTGCAACTCCAGCTCCAGCTCTCCCGGTCCCCTCCCGCTCCCCTCCCTCTCCTCTCGCCTCTCCCCTCCCCCTCCTCTCCCTCTCCCTCTCTGCCTCGCATATTCAAAGCTATGTGTGGTCTATCAAGGCTGACAGATGTTGAACATAGGAAATGATGATGGATACACTCAGCACGTGCGTGGAGTCCACTGATGCTAAATGATCTACTGTACATTGTGTAGCAAGCATCCTTTGGTTTAAGAAGGGTTTCAGCCCGAAACGTCGCCTATTTCCATAGATGCTGCTGCACCCGCTGAGTTTCCCCAGCAATTTTGTGTACCTTCGATATTCCAGCATCTGCAGTTCCTTTTTGAATCCTTTGGTTTCAGATTGATACCACCTCATTTTCTTTAACAGATCCATTTACTGGCAGATCTCTCTACTAATTATCTAAGTTATAAGCAATCATTTCTCAACCATATTTTTTACAAACAGATATTGGAACTGTAGTTAAATGCAGCAATCATAAAAATCAATTGCTTTCAAAGCCAAGAACAAAATGTATTACATTAAATCAGAGCTAGACATGACACTTCTCTTCACAAATCCCCCCCCCCCCCACCCGCCCCTCTCTCTCTTCCTCTTGCCCCACCTGGAATGCGCGCTCACTATCCCACTCCACCCCTCCCCCCATGATCTCAATGAATGGCGGTGCTGGCCGAATGGCCTCCTCCTGCACCGTTTACAATACAAAAACAAAACACAACCCAGAGCAGTACACAGGAGCCGGCCCTTCGGCCCACAGTGTCTATGCCCAAGATAAACTAATTTCTACCTTGTGCACCATCCTGTCCAGGTGCTCACCAGCCCAGTTAAGGTCAGCAAGCTTGCTCGACTCGCTGAAAAACTCAACCAAAACGTCGGCCAAAACAATAGCAAAAAAATTATGATAGTAACAAAAGTAAAATTGAGACAGAAGGGGTGAACTTCACCTAAAATAACAAAAAATAAGACCAACTAGGCCAAGTGCAGACCCGTTGGGTTTGCTCCCCATTTGGTCCCTGTCACAGGGGAGGCCTGGTCCCCCAACGCAACCCGTTCCACAATGCAATATTGCACCACTAACCCATAGCCCCCATGGGAGGCGTGGCGTGGTGGAGCCGGGGGAGTGGGCGGGGCCAAGGGGAGCGGGCGGGGCCAAGGGGAATGGGCGGGGCCAAGGGGAGTGGGCGGGGCCAAGGGGGGTGGGTGGGGCCAAGGGGAGCGGGCGGGGCCAAGGGGAGTGGGCGGGGCCAAGGTAAGCGAGCAGAGCTGAGGCCGGCCCCTCCCCACTCCCTGCCTTGTGCCCAAACACCAGGATCATGGGACTAAAATTTAACCAGAGCTTGAGGAGCCGCCCCTTCAGATATTCGTACACAAGCAGCAACCTCACACACTCCATATACACGTGGAACATGGTCTCTACCTCGCCGATGAAATACAGGCTCTCTATCTCTCTCTCTCCCTCTCTCCCTCTCTATCTTTCTCTATCTCTCTCTCAATCTTGTTATCTATCTCTCAATCAATCTCTCTACCTTTCTCTCTATCTCTCTCTATCGGGTCAAAAGAGTTGGAGGAATTGAGTGAAATCCAGGTTAGTCGGGAAGTGGTGTTGGGTAAATTGAATGGATTAAAGGCCGATAAATCCCCAGGGCCAGATAGGCTGCATCCCAGAGTACTTAAGGAAGTAGCTCCAGAAATAGTGGATGCATTAGTAATAATCTTTCAAAACTCTTTAGATTCTGGAGTAGTTCCTGAGGATTGGCGGGTAGCAAACGTAACCCCACTTTTTAAGAAGGGAGGGAGAGAGAAAACGGGAAATTACAGACCAGTTAGTCTAACATCAGTAGTGGGGAAACTGCTAGAGTCAGTTATTAAAGATGGGATAGCAGCACATTTGGAAAGTGGTGAAATCATTGGACAAAGTCAGCATGCATTTACGAAAGGTAAATCATGTCTGACAAATCTTATAGAATTTTTCGAGGATGTAACTAGTAGCGTGGATAGGGGAGAACCAGTGGATGTGGTGTATCTGGACGTCCAGAAGGCTTTCGACAAGGTCCCACATAAGAGATTAGTATACAAACTTAATGCAAACGGGTCCTTTTCACAATGGCAGGCAGTGACTAGTGGGGTACCGCAAGGCTCAGTGCTGGGACCCCAGCTATTTACAATATATATTAATGATCTGGATGAGGGAATTGAAGGCAATATCTCTAAGTTTGCGGATGACACTAAGCTGGGGGGCAGTGTTAGCTGTGAGGAGGATGCTAGGTGACTGCAAGGTGACTTGAATAGGCTGGGTGAGTGGGCAAATGTTTGGCAGATGCACTATAATGTGGATAATTGTGAGGTTATCCATTTTGGTGGCAAAAACAGGAAAGCAGACTATTATCTAAATGGTGGCCGATTAGGAAAAGGGGAGATGCAGCGAGACCTGGGTGGTGCAGCAGGCAGTGATGAAAGCGAATGGTATGTTCAAGTTCAAGTTCAAGTTCAAGTGAGTTTATTGTCATGTGTCCCTGTATAGGACAATGACATTCTTGCTTTGCTTAAGCACACAGTAAATAGTAGGCATTTACTACAAAACAGATAAATGTGTCCACATACCATGATATAAATATATACACACATGAATAAATAAACTGATAGTGCAAATAACAGAAAGTGGTTGGTAATAATCAGAGTTTTGTCCGAGCCAGGTTTAATAGCCTGATGGCTGAGGGGAAGTAACTATTCCTGAACCTGGTTGTTGCAGTCTTCAGGCTCCTGTACATTCTACCTGAAGGTAGCAGGGAGATGAGTCTGTGGCCAGGATGGTGTGGGTCTTTGATGATACTGCCAGCCTTTTTGAGGCAGCGACTGCGATAAATCCCCTCGATGGAAGGAAGGTCAGAGCCGATGATGGACTGGGCAGTGTTTACTACTTTTTGTAGTCCTTTCCTTTCCAGGGCGCTCAAATTGCCGAACCAAGCCACGATGCAACCGGTCAGCATGCTCTCGACTGTGCACCTGTAGAAGTTAGAGAGAGTCTTCCTTGACAATCCGACTCACCGTAATCTTCTCAGGAAGTAGAGGCGCTGATGTGCTTTTTTGATGATTGCATTAGTGTTCTCGGACCAGGAAAGATCTTCAGAGATGTGCACGCCCAGGAATTTGAAGCTCTTGACCCTTTCAACCATCGACCCGTTGATATAAATGGGGCTGTGGGTCCCCCTCCTACTCCTTCCAAAGTCCACAATCAGTTCCTTGGTTTTGCTGGTGTTGAGGGCCAGGTTATTGCGCTGGCACCATATGGACAGTTGCTCGATCTCTCTTCTGTACTCTGACTCATCCCCATCAGTGATACGCCCCACAATAGTGGTGTCGTCAGCGAACTTGATGATGGAGTTCGCACTGTGGTTCGCTACGCAGTCATGGGTATAGAGTGAGTACAGCAGGGGGCTGAGCACGCAGCCTTGAGGTGCTCCCGTGCTGATTGTTATTGAGGCTGACACATTTCCACCAATACGAACAGACTGTGGTCTGTGGACGAGGAAGTCAAGGATCCAGTTGCAGAGGGATGCGCAGAGACCCAGTTCTGCGAGTTTGGTAACCAGTTTGGAGGGGATGATTGTGTTAAATGCCGAGCTGTAATCAATGAATAACAGCCTGACATATGAGTTTTTGTTGTCCAAGTGGTCCAGTGCGGAGTGGAGGGCCAGCGAGATCGCATCCACCGTTGATCTGTTGTGGCGGTACGCGAACTGCAGTGGGTCCAGGTTTTTGTCGATGTAGGAGTTGATTTGCTCCATGATCAACCTCTCAAAGCACTTCATCACCACCGGCGTTAGTGCCACTGGTCGATAGTCATTGAGGCATGTCACCTTACTCTTCTTGGGCACCGGTATAATTGATGCCCTTTTAAAGCAGGTGGGGACCTCAGACCTCAGAAGTGAGAGGTTGAAAATGTCCGTAAAAACTCCCGCCAGTTGGTCCGCACAGGTTTTTAGAACACGACCGGGTATACCATCAGGACCAGGTGCTTTTCGGGGGTTCACCCCTCTGAAGGATTTCCTGACATCGGCCTCTGTGACTGAGACTGAAATGCCATCGCAGCGAATGGGGGATCGGGAAGGCACATCAGTATTCTCCCTGTCAAAGCGTGCGTAAAACGCATTGAGCTCGTCAGGGAGTGATGTTACACCGGCATTCGAGCTGCCTCCTGGTTTTGCCTTGTAGGAGGTGATTGCATTCAGACCCTGCCACAGCTGCCGAACATCTGTCTCGTCCTCCAGTTTGGAGCAGAAGTCCCTTTTGGCCTTTTTGATGGCCTTACCAAGGTCGTATCTGGTCTTCATGTAGGCCACTGTATCATCGGAGGTGAATGCCCTGTGTCTGGACTTCAGGAGAGTGCGGATCTCAAAGTTCATCCAAGGTTTCTGATTGGGAAACACTCGGAAGGTTTTTGTAGGGATGCAGTCCTCCACACATTTCTTTATGAAGTCTGTAACGACTGTGGCATATTCGTTCAAGTCCGTTGCCGAGTCCTTGAACATTGCCCAGTCTACAGGCTCCAAACAGTCCTGGAGTTGTTCTTCTGCCCCCCCCCCCCCCCCCCGACCAGCTCTGTGCTCTCCTCACTTCTGGGGGTGCGCTTTTTAATTGCTGCTTGTAGGCAGGAAGAAGCAGCACCGCGGTATGGTCGGATTTACCGAAGTGAGGGCGAGGGATAGAACGATAGGCATTCTTGATGGTGGTGTAGCAGTGGTCGAGGGTGTTAGGTCCTCTGGTGCAGCAGGAGACATGTTGGTGGAAGTTGGGGAGTGATTTCTTGAGGTTCGCCTTATTGAAGTCCCCAGCAATGGTGGTAAATGCCTCGGGGTAAGCGGTCTGGTGTTTGTTGACCACGGCCTGCAGCTCCTCCAGTGCCAGATGGACGACTGCCTGGGGTGGGATGTAGACCGCGGTCAGGATAACGGAGGTGAATTCTCTCGGGAGGTAGAAGGGACGGCACTTCACCGCCAGATGTTCGAGGTGTGGAGAGCAGGAGTTGGACAGGACTGCCACGTCGGAACACCACGCAGAGTTGACCATGAGGCAGACGCCCCCTCCTCTCCCTTTCCCAGATGCCAGGGTACGGTCCATGCGGTGGATGGAGAACCCTTCAGGCTGGACCGCTGAGTCTGGGGAGCTGGGGGTGAGCCATGTCTCTGTGAAACAGAACACAGAGCATTCCCTCAGCTCCCTTTGATAAAGCAGCCTTGCCCTTAAGTCCTCCACTTTGTTTTCAAGGGACTGTACATTAGCCAGTAGGATAGTAGGGAGAGGGGGCCGAAGTCCCCTGCGCTTCATTCTGACCTGAAGTCCTGCCCGACGGCCACGTTTCCGGACACAATGGAGGCTTCCCCTTTGTTTCCAGGTGCTGTACTTGTGGTACCTGCTGTTTCTCCGGACCTGCGCTGGAACGGGGATTCCCTCACAGACGGCAGCTCCAGCTCCGTAACGAACGGGGATTCCTTCAAAGTCGGCAGCTTCAGCTCCGTTGTTCCTGGGAGATCCAGCCCGTCGGCTCTGGGGGTCATCCCGGGGTCTCCAGGTACCGTACCTGGGATCCACAGTCGGGTCGGGAGTTCCACAGCCAGCGTGGGAAAGTTTAAAGTCCGTGCTTTCATAGCAAAAGGATTTGAGTATACGAGCAGGGAGGGCCTTGGTGAGACCACACCTGGAGTATTGCGTACAGTTTTGGTCTCCAAATCTGAGGGAGGACATTATTGCCATAGTGGGAGTGCAGAGAAGGTTCACCAGACTGATTCCTGGGATGTCAGGACTGTCTTATGAAGAAAGACTGGATAGACTTGGTTTATACTCTCTAGAATTTAGGAGATTGAGAGGGGATCTTATAGAAACTTACAAAATTCTTAAGGGGTTGGACAGGCTAGATGCAGGAAGATTGTTCCCGATGTTGGGGAAGTCCAGGACAAGGGGTCACAGCTTAAGGATAAGGGGGAAATCCTTTAAAACCGAGATGAGAAGAACTTTTTTCACACAGAGAGTGGTGAATCTCTGGAACTCTCTGCCACAGAGGGTAGTCGAGGCCAGTTCATTGGCTATATTTAAGAGGGAGTTAGATGTGGCCCTTGTGCCTAGGGGATCAGAGGGTATGGAGAGAAGGCAGGTACGGGATACTGAGTTGGATGATCAGCCATGATCATATTGAATGGCGGTGCAGGCTCGAAGGGCCGAATGGCCTACTCCTGCACCTAATTTCTATGTATCTATCTATCTATCTATCTATCTATCTATCTATCTATCTATCTATCTATCTATCTATCTATCTATCTATCTATCTATCTATCTATCTATCTATCTATCTATCTATCTATCTATCTATCTATCTATCTATCTATCTATCTATCTATCTCTCTCTCTCTCTCTCTCTCTCTCTCTCTCTATCTCTCTCTCTCTCTCTCTATCTATCTATCTATCTATCTATCTATCTATCTATCTATCTATCTATCTATCTATCTATCTATCTATCTATCTATCTATCTATCTATCTATCTATCTATCTATCTATCTATCTATCTCTATCTATCTATCTATCTATCTATCTATCTATCTATCCTTTTCCCTATCTCTCTATCTCTCTCTATGTATATTTCTATCTCCCTCTCTCTATATATTTATTCTCTACCTCTCCCCCCTCTAAATCTCTATTTCTCTCTGTCTCTTTCTTTCCCTTTCCCTCTCTCTCTCTCTATATCTCTCTCTATCTCTCTCTATATCTCTCTATATCATATCTCCCTCTCTCTATCTCCCTCTCTCTCTCAACCTCTGTCTCTCAACCACTCCTGCAGTGGTTACCGTTTGCACCGGCTCCACACAACCAGAGCCGCCTCTCTGAGATGACCAGCGTGCCATTTCGTGATGCGAAGAGACGCTCACTGTACAGAATGTTCCTGCACATTCTGAACCTCCTTGCCTTTGTTTTCCATCCCGACACACCATGGCGGATGGTGTTACCACCCGAAGACGGGGGCGGCCCCAGTGGAGGTCGCTCTATAAGGGAGTTGTCTCCCTTTACATTGGGGACCTGGGGCAGAGAGTGCTGCACAGAGTGGTTGCGTGTAATAAACTGTTGAGTCGGTTCACGGGCTCGTCCGTTGCCTGTATATTTTGTGGCAAGGAAGAGACCGTATTCCACGCTTATATGGAGTGTAAGAGGTTACTGCCCCTGTACCAATATCTGAAGTGGTTGTTCCTAAAGTTCTGCTTGCATTTTAGTCCTACGATTCTAGTGTTTGGACACAAGGCAGGGTGTGGGGAGAGGCGAGTGGGGCGGGTGGGGGGACTTCCCTGTCAGTTTGCTCTTGGGCCTGGCCAAGATGACCATTCGTGGGTCCAGGCAGCGGGCGGTCGATGGTCAGGCTAGATTCGGCTGCGTGCCCCTCTTTCAGGCTTACGTCCATGCACGTGTGTCCCTGGAGAGGGAACACACAGTGTCCACGGGGATTTGGAGGCCATCATGGGCGCTGGTCATCATGTGGGGTTGAGAGTATTGTAAACATGAATGCATTGTTTAACTATAATGATTATTTGGTATAGTGTTTTGTTATAGTACAAAAAGTAGTAAACACTGCACAGTCCATCATCGGCTCTGACCTTCCTTCCATCGAGGGGATTTATCGAGGTCGCTGCCTCAAAAAGGCTGGTAGTATCATCAAAGACCCTCACCATCCTGGCCACACACTCATCTCCCTGCAACCTTCAGGTATAAGGTACAGGAGCCTGAAGACTGCAACAACCAGGTTCAGGAATAGCTACTTCCCCACAGCCATCAGGCTATTAAACCTGGCGCGGACAAAACTCTGAACATTAATAACCTATTATCTGTCATTTTGCACTTTATCAGTTTATTTATTCATATGTTTTGTAGTCAATGCCTATTATGTTCTGTGTGCTGAAGCAAAGCAAGAGGTTTATTGTTCTATCAGGGACACATGACAATGAACTTGAACTTGAACTATTGTAATTTCAGATTAAGTTTTGATGTGTTGTATCATATGTGTTGTATCATATGCCAAGAGTGCCTGGAAATCGAGGGTAGGAAAGATTTTGGCGTTTGTCGTTTTAGCACCGATTCTCAACCCTAAATTAATTTTGCACAGTGCGGCTGCCTGGCTTTATTTGGCTGGGGCTAGAGCTGGAGATGGAGCTGGAGATGAAGCTAGAACTAGAGCTTTAGACGGAGATGGAGATGGAGCTTGAGATGGAGATGGAGCTGGAACTGCTGAAGGTGCCAGAGCTGCAATGGAACTGGAGATGGAGCTGGAGCTGGAGCTGGAGATGAAGGTGGAGCTGGAGCTACAGCTGGAGCTACAGCTGGAGATGGAGATGGCCCTTGAGATGGTGATGGAGCTGGAGCTGGAGCTGGATATGGAGCTATAGCTGGAGAAGTAGCTAGATCTGGAACTGGGAATGGAGCTTTAGCTTTGTTGCAGTATCCCAGTAGACAAATACATTCTCGGGTGTCTTTCCTTTGAGCACCACCAACTTACAAGAGATACAGCTGTATCAATAGCTGAAATGAAGTATGGGAAATCAGTGATGGCATTGCCAGCATAAATATTGACTGTGAATTAATTAATTAAAATGTTAAAATTATTAAAAATATGTATATTTTTGTCTTTGTAAATGCAGTGGAAAGGAAGAAATGAATAAACCAAACACAAGCAGAATATTGAAAATCGTGAACTTGGTGGGTAGTGATATAGATGCACAAATTGTTTTAATATCAATCAATTTAAATAACATTCATATCAATTTCTAAAGTGAAGCTTTCAGTTAATGTCTACATAGTTTATGAATTCTAAACTAATGCTATCTATAATATAACGCAGGTGTAGCGGGCCTGGACGAAGAAGCGATGATTAAAGGTGACCAATCCCCACAAATTCTTGTTGGCCCTTAAGTGTAGTGAGATGGGGGAACCTGTGGACAGCATCAACCCTGGCGGGCAGAAGCACCAGTTGATGGACAAACCAAAATCACTGAGGCGCAGACAAAGCCGACTGAGATGAATGTAGTGCTCCTGCCGCGAGCGACTGGCCACGAGTATGTCATCCAAGTATACAAATACAAAGTCCAGGCCGCTGCACACACAGTCCATCAGCCGCTGAATGGCCTGCGCAGTGTTCTTCAAACCAAATGGCATCCGTTCAAATTCAAACATTCCAAATGGCGTTATAATGGCCGTCTTCGGGATATCAGCGGGGAGGACCGGAATTTGGTTGTACCTTCGCACGAGGTCCACCTTGGAGAACACCGATGCTACGGCCAGATAGGCATTGAAGTCCTGAATGTGCGGGACCGGGTACCTGTCGGCGATTGTCGCATCATTCAGGTGACGGTAATCCCTACACGGTTCAGCCCCCTCCCGCTTTAGGGACCATGTGGAGCGGTGACACCCATGGGCTATCGGAGGGATGCATGATGCCCATCACCTCCATCAGGCGGAATTCCTCCCGAGCCAGACGAAGCTTGTCTGGCGCGAGACAACACACCCGGGTGTGCACAGGCGGGCCAGTAGTAGGAATATGGTGATCCACGCCGTGCTTGGGGGTGGAGGAGTGGAAGTGGGGTTCAAGGATGTCCGGAAAATCTGCCAGGATGCGTGCGAATGTCACATCCATAGACGACAGGAGGCGATACGGGATCATCAATGCGTATGAAGACCGACTCCAGCGTGACGGAGTGCACCAGGTGCCGCCGCATGACATCCACGAGCAGTGAATGGGCTCGAAGGATCACCATTCCTTCACTCGAAGGCCAAGAAGTCTACAGATTAAATACCATCTGACTAACAAAGTTCTTCCACCTCTTCTTTCTTATAGAGCGCTCTTTAATTTCAAGGCTATGACCTCTGGTCCAAGACTCTCCCACCAGTGGAAACATCCTATTGCCTGGGACTGGATGTTAAGTATCCCAACAGGGTTTGGGAGGATGCTACTAGCTAGAGACAGACAGATCAAAACCCTGGGAACAGGTGAACAAAGAAATTCTGTGAAAGTGGTCACATGATGAACTTCTGGTGAGAACAGAGCAACACGTAATTTAATTGCTAGGCAGTATAGCCTTGTGAAGATAAGGTGGCTGGGAACGGCCATTTTGCAAAGGAACTGTATGATGAGAGTGAAAATGTTGATAAGGAACGAAGATGCATTTTCTTTATTCATCACTTCGATGAGTAACAACTCAAAATGATTGACTTTAGAATTGTGAGAGCCTTGGGTTTGAACAAAGGCTTCCTTTAGGAGATTGAAGGAAAATTAGTATAAAAGAAGGGCGGTCTGAGACATGGGCAGCGACAACCCGGGAACAACCATCACAAGAAGGAGGGACCTGAGTTCAAAGCTCAGAGAAGACAAACCCCCTACCAACAGAGTGAATCTGTCCAATTCATTCATAGGGGCAATATCTGACTGTGATTTAGTTTAAGAAGTGAAAATTTG
Organism: Amblyraja radiata; assembly: GCF_010909765.2. NCBI lineage: Eukaryota > Metazoa > Chordata > Chondrichthyes > Rajiformes > Rajidae > Amblyraja > Amblyraja radiata. The sequence goes on from NW_022630164.1 coordinate 12,376, forward strand.
AAATAGTAAATTAAAGGAGAAGTTATTAGAAGTCAAGTGTTTGCATGCATGTTTTAAGTACTCCAGTGTTAATAAAGATTGTTGTAATAAACAAAATTAAACCTCGGTTTAGAGTCTTGTTTGACACGTCAGTTGATACCCGATAGAGGTAATAGGGTCACCTAGCCTTTCCACATTCCCTCTATCCACGCTTTTCATTATTCTTTAAGTTTCAATGTGATCCCCTCATCCTTCAAAACTCCAGGAAGTAGATTCCCAGTACTGTCAAACGCTAATGTATTAACCCACTCATTCCTGAATCATTCTTGTAAACATCCTCTGGACCCTCCAGAGCCAGCACATCCTTCCTCAGATAAGGGGTCCAAATTTGCTCACAGTACTCCAAATGCAGGCTGACCAGCACCTTATAGAGCCTCAGCGTTGCATCTCTCCTTACAGAGCCTTATAGAGCCTCAGCATTACATGTCTTGCGTAAAGGTTTATAATTAAGTCTGCCTTAACTGGGCTGTTGAGCACCTGGATCAGGATAGTGTGCAGGTAGAAATTAGTTTATCATGGGCATAGACACTGCGGGCCAAAGGGCCGGCTCCTGTGTACTGCTCTGTGTTTTGTTTTTGTTTTGTAAATGGTGCACGAGTAGGCTATTCTGGAGTATTGTGTACAGTTTTGGTCTCCTAATCTGAGTAAAGACATCCTTGCCATAGAGGGAGTACAGAGAAGGTTCACCAGACTAATTCCTGTTCCCGATGTTGGGGAGGTCCAGGACAAGGGGTCACAGTTTAAGGATGAAGGGGAAATCTTTTAGGACCGAGACGAGAAAAACATTTTTCACGCAGAGTGGTGAATCTCTGGAATTCTCTGCCACAGAAGGTACTTGAGGCCAGTTCATTGGCTATATTTAAGAGGGACTTAGATGTGGCCATTGTGGCTAAGGGGATCAGAGGGTATGGAGACAAGGCAGGTACTGAATACAGAGTTGGATGATCAGACATGATCATATTGAATGGCGGTGCAGGCTCGAAGGGCCGAATGGCCTACTCCTGCACCTATTTTCTATGTTTCTCTTCCAGTACCTTCGGTGTAACAATCTTACTGTAGGACTTGTCGAGGACCGACAGTTTCTCGGACGAACCTGAGGTCATCCACTTGCTTCTCCAGTTCCCCAACACGGTCCTTCAGGAGCTGCACCTGGATGCACTTCTCAAACTTGTAACAGCCAAAGGCACCAGCAGTGTCATTGACCTCCCACATACTGCAAGCATCACACTGAATCAGCTTGCTTGACATATAACCATATAACATATAACCATATAACAATTACAGCACGGAAACAAGCCATCTCGGCCCTACAAGTCCGCGCCGAACAATTTTTTTCCCTTAGTCCCACCTGCCTGCACTCATACCATAAATATAACCATATAACAATTACAGCACGGAAACAGGCCATCTCGGACCTACAAGTCCGCGCCGAACAATTTCGCCGACATCTCCTTCTTACGTCTCTCCATCTCCAGCGTTTTGTGTAGCCTCTTCTCCGAAGACTCTCGAGCCAAAGACTCACACATTTCTCACAGGGCACTTCCTTCAATGCCGCACCCTAAGAGCCCTCCTGCTTATATTGACTGATATATTGCCTAATTTATCAATTTATAAACCAAATTCCTCAGATTTAAACTGTTTTCCCCCTCTGACACACTTCTAACTCTCCTCCAACTCGGGCTAGAGCCAATCAGTGCTTTTTCCTGCATATCTTTGCTGCTGTTTCTTCAAAATCCATGAGAATCCAGCTCCATCTTCAGTCCAGCTCCAGTTCCACCTCCATTACAGCTCTAGCACCACCTACAGTTCCAGCTCCATCTCCATTTCTAGCTCTACCTCCATCTCCATCTAAACCTCTAGTTCTAGCTCCATCTCCAGCTCCAATCTACAGCCTTCTCCAACTCTAGCTCCATCTCCAGGTCCAGCTCCATCTCCATCTCAAGCTCCATCTTTAGCTTCACCTCCATCTCCAGCTCCAGCTGCAGCTCAATCTCCATCTCCTGCTTTAGCTGTAGCTCCATCACCAGCTCAATCTCCAGCTCTAGATCTTGCTCCGTCCCCAGCTCCATATTTAGCACTATCTCCAGTTCTAGCTCTATCTCCATCTCCATGTAAAGCTTTAGTTCTAGCTCCATCTCCAGCTCCAGCTCCAACACCAGCCCCAGCTCTATCTCCAGCTCTATCTCCAGTTCCTTCTCCAGCTCCCTCTCCAGCTCTAGCTTTAGCCCCATCTCCAGCTCCAGGTCTAACTCGATCTAATACTCAATCTCCAGTGCTAACTCCATCTCCAACTCCAGCTCTAACTCCAGCTCTAAACTCACCTCCACCCACAGCTCAATTTCCAGCTCTAGCTCTAGCTCTATCTCTAACTCTAGTTGCATCTCCAGCTCCATCTGCAGCTCTAGCTCTAGCGTTATCTAAAACTCTCCTCCCACTCGGGTTAGAGTCAATCAGTGCTTTTTCCTGCATCTCTTTGCTGCTGTTTCTTCAAAATCCATGGGAGCTGTGAGTTAAATCTGCCTGTGGTATGCCTCTCTTTTTAAACAGTTTTCCTCCTCTGACTCACTTCTAACACTCCTCCCACTCGGGTAAGAGCCAATCAGTGCTTTTTCCTGCTTCTCTTTGCTCCTGTTTCTTCAAAATCAATGGGAATCCAGCCTAATCTCCAGCTCCAGCTCCCTCCAGCTCCTGATCCAGCTCCACCTTCAGCTCCAGCTCTAGCTCCAGCTCCATCTCCAGCTTCACCTCCATTGCAACTCTAGCACCACCAGTAGTTCCAGGTCCATCTCCATCTACATCTAAAGTTCTAGTTCTAGCTCCATCTCCAGCTCCATATCCAGCTCTAGCTAAAGCTCCATTCCCAGTTCCAGATCTAGCTCCTTCTCCAGCTCCAGCTCCATCTTCCATCTCCATCTCCATCTCCATCTCCATCTCCATTCCATCTCCATCTCCAGCTCCACCTCCATCTCCAGCTCCAGCTCCAGCTCCATCTCCAGCACTAGCCCCAGCTCCATCTCCAAATAGAGCTCCAGCTCTAGCCCTAAGTCCATCCCCCGCTCCATCTCCAGCTCCATCTACAGCTGTAGCTCTAGCTGCATCTCCAGCACCACCTCCATCTCCATCACCAGCTCTAGCTAAAGCTCCATTCCCAGTTCCAGATCTAGCTCCATCTCCAGCTGTAGCTCCAGCTCCACCTTCATCTCCAGCTCCAGCTCCATCTCCAGCTCCATCTCAAGCGCCATCTCCATCTCCAGCTGTAGCTCCAGCTCCACCTTCATCTCCAGCTCCACCTTCATCTCCAGCTCCAGCTCCATCTCCATCTCAAGCGCCATCTCCATCTCCAGCTCCATCTCCAGCTCCATCTGTAGCTCCAGCTCCACCTTCATCTCCAGCTCTAGCTCCAGCTCCATCTCCAATGCCACATCCATTGCAGCTCTAGCACCATCAGCAGTTCCAGCTCCATCTCCATCTCAAGCTCCATCTTCATCTCCATCTAAAGCTCTAGTTCTAGCTTCATCTCCAGCTCCATCTCCAGCTCTAGCTAAAGCTCCATTCCCAGTTCTAGATCTAGCTCCTTCTCCAGCTACAGCTCTATCTCCATCTCCAGCTCTAGCTCTTAGCTTTATCTAAAAGTCTCCTCCCACACGGGCTAGAGCCAATCAGTGCTTATTCTTGCTTCTCTTTGCAGGTGTTTCTTCAAAATCCACGGGAATCAACCCCCATCTCCAGTTCCAGCTCCACCTGCAGCTCCATCTCCAGTTCCACCTCCATTGCAGCTCTATCACCATCAGCAGTTCCAGCTCCATCTCCAGCTCTAGCTCTAGCCCCATCTCCAGCTCCATCTCCAGCTCTAGCCCCAGCCACATAAAGCCAGGCAGCCGCACTGTGCAAAATGAATTTAGGGCTGAGAATCGATGCTAAAACAACAAAGACGCCAAAATCTTTCCTATCCTCGATCTCCAGGCACTCTTGGCAGTCCGCCAATGACATCCATACCCTCGGCAATGCAGAGAATTCTCAGGAATTTCACACTGGTGGACGAATCCCAAAGCAAAGGAAAGTTTCAACCGTCCAACGATAAGTTAAACTATGAAGCCTCTCTGCCTCTGTTCATTCTCCATCGACAAAATCCTTGATAGGCTGCTTCAAACCTTCTCAATTGCAGAGAAAAAAGCATGACCTCTCTCTCTCTATTTTTTTCCTTTTCAAAAACTTTATTCAACACAGTCATATGATACAACACATCAAAACATAACCTGAAATTACAACAGTTCAAATTCAAGTTCATGTTTATTGTCATGTGTCCCTGATAGAACAATGAAACTCTTGCTTTGCTTCAGCACACAGAACATAATAGGCATTGACTACAAAACATATGAATAAATAAACTGATAAAGTGCAAAATGACAGATAATAGGTTATTAATGTTCAGAGTTTTGTCCGAGCCAGGTTTAATAGCCTGATGGCTGTGGGGAAGTAGCTATTCCTGAACCTGGTTGTTGCAGTCTTCAGGCTCCTGTACCTTCTACCTGAAGGTTGCAGGGAGATGAGGATGTGGCCAGGATGGTGTGGGTCTTTGATGATACTGCCAGCCTTTTTGAGGCAGCGACCATGATAAATCCCCTCGATGGAAGGAAGGTCAGAGCCGATGATGGACTGGGCAGTGTTTACTACTTTTTGTAGTATAACAAAACATTATAACAAATAATCATTATAGTACAACAGTGCATTCATTGTTTACAATACTCTCAACCCCACATGGCGAGCAAAGTGTTCCTTCTTCTCCTGAAACTCCCCATTTGCAGGAGTCACCACCAATCCGACCCTGGCGAGATTCTGTGTGGAGTAGCTCCCTCTCAAGCCTCTCGACTGCTGAGTCCCGCTGCCTAAGGGTAGAGAAGCACCTCTGCCTCTCTCTCCACTTACCCCAAAACCGACTGAATGACTCCCAGAAACACCGATCCTCCAGCATCCTGTTGTTAAAGTGCCAGTACGCGGACCCAGCCCGAGCACACGCTGGAATAAAATCCACACGCACTAGACAGTGGTCCGAGCACGGCACCAGCTGCATTGAGGCCGCTGAGACACGGGAAACAAATGCTCGGGAAATATATATTCGATCACTGCGGGAACCACCGCCCTCAGACCTCCGCGATTCCAATGGAATCAGGGTGGAGGTTCCGCCATGTATCAACCAACTCAAAGGAGTCAATCAACCCTCTCAGCTTCTTCACTACAGCAGGGGCACACTGAGTACCAGAACGGTCTCGCACCTCAAGTGTGCTATTAAAGCCCCCACCAAGGAGACACACTCTCCCCAATCAATAGTACTTAACAGAGCAGTCACCTCCTGAAGTAGGCCGGCCTGCATCGTGCCGGATCTAGGGGCATACACGTTAATGAAAGGCAACGGCATGCCATCCAGACTCACGGCCAGATTGAGCAAACGTCCTGGCATAACTTGTTGCACTTTTAGAACATTTGGCAGGAAATTCTGGGCCAACAAAAAGGCCACCCCACTCGAATTTGAGCTGAGATGGCTCATGTAGACCCCCCTTCCCACTCCAGTCGCCAGGTAGGTTCATCACTGACAATGGTATGCGTCTCCTGCATAAAACACACTGCAAATTTCCCCTCTCTAAGGACTGATTAAAGCTGAAATCTACAAAAACTCGCACTACTTCTATTTAAGTTTAACGTGACTATTGCAGGCACACTAGATTGAGAAACTCGCACTCAAGACTCAAGGACTCTGTCTCTGAGGAACTCCAAAAAGTCTCCAAACTGGTACATCTCAGAGTCAGAAAGATCACTATCCTTCTTGCCAAGCAACGCCTCTTTAGTCTTAATCAAAACTGTCAGCCTCCGTTTTCGAAAGACCAGAACTCTCTGAAAGTTCACTGACTCCACTACACAAACTGGCCTCGTCACTCACCCCCTCTTCCGGCATGACATCACCCCCAGGATCAATGCCGGGGAAGGGTCCCGAAACCCCTGACCACAACAAGCAGCCCACTGAATTCTCTCTCCGTCTCCCCCACCCAAATCACACGAGGTTCTTGTTTTCACCCGACAGTTTCCTTTATCATCGTCACCTTTTTACAGATCTTTCATTCATTGTTATTTATTTCTCCACATCACCGTCTATATCTCTCGTTTCCCTTATCCCTAACCATTCTGAAAAAGAGTTGTCCCGAAATGTCACCCATGCCTTCTCCATAGATGCTGATTGTCCCGCTGATTTACTCCAGCATTTTGTGTTCATCTTTATGTAATAGATGGATACAGGTGAGGGGGGAGCGGGGTGATTGGCAGATGGGTGGACAAAGGCCAGAGATGGGAAGAACAGAAAAGGCTGTGAGTGAAGATGAGCAGAATGAAAAGCCAGGGAAAGGGATATTGGTGAAAGGGGAAGGGGAAAAGGGGGAAACTTGTCCCATTCAGGTGATGCACAGGGAAGAGAGAGGGAAAAAATTGGATGGACACAAAAGCTGGAATAAGTCAGAAAGTCAGACAGCATTGCTGGAGAAAAGGAATGGGTGACGTTTTGTGTCGAGACCCTTCTTCAGACTGAGTCAGTGAAGAGGGAGACTAGAGATATGGAAGGGTGAGGTGTAAAAATGACAGAACAAAGCATTATGTTATACAAACAAATGACAATGTTAATGGAAATGCCATTGTTAGCTGTGGTCTTGGTGAAATCAAGTTACAGACAATGAACCTCAACAAGATGACTTTAAAGCTGGTATGACCGGTGGGGGACGGGTGGAAAGAGGGGGGATGTAAGGTTTACTTGAAGTTAGAGAAATCAATATTCATACTGCTATCAATAAAACAGAGGTAGGTTGTTGGATAGTTAATTAAAATCAGAGAATTACATTTCTCAACTCAAACAAAATTTAACAAGGAGCCAAGTGTCCCAACCTGAAATATTGCCCATATTTTTCCCATGCACTTTTTGCCTATATTTGGCTGACAAAAGGAACTGCAGATGCTGGTTCATGCACAAAAAGGCACAAAGTGCTAGAGGCAGCATCTGTGGAGTATATAGATAGGTGACGTTTCTCAGAGTGCTAGAGTAACTCAGCGGGTCAGGCAGCATCTCTGGTCAAAGTGGAGAGGTGACGTTTCAGGTCTGAAGAAGGTTCATGACTCAAAAAAAAGCCCCTATCCATGTTCTCCACAGATAAACACAAAAGATGGAGTAAGTCAGCGGGACAGGCAGCATCTCTGGAGAGAAGGAACCTTCTTCACACTGAGTCACAGAAGACGGAGGCACAGAGATAAGGAAATGGAAGGTGCAGATCTAGCTCCTTCTCCAGCTCCAGCTCCATCTTCCATCTCCATCTCCATCTCCGTCTCCATCTCCATCTCCATCTCCATCTCCATCTCCAGCTCCATCTCCAGCTCCATTCCATCTCCATCTCCAGCTCCAACTCCATCTCAAGCTCCAGCTCCAGCTTCAGCTCCTGCTCCATCTCCACCTCCATCTCCAGCTCCAGCTCCAGCACTAGCCCCAGCTCCATCTCCAAATAGAGCTCCAGCTCTAGCCCTGTCCACCCCAGCTCCATATACAGTTGTAGCTCTAGCTGCATCTCCAGTACCACCTCCAGCTCCATCTCCAGCTCCATCTCCAGCTCTAGCTAAAGCTCCATTCCCAGTTCCAGATCTAGCTCCTTCTCCAGCTCTAGCTCCATCTCCAGCTCCATCTCCATCTCCATCTCCATCTCAAGCGCCATCTCCATCTCCAGCTCCATCTCCAGCTCCATCTCAAGCGCCATATCCATCTCCATCTCCATCTCCAGCTGTAGCTCCAGCTCCACCTTCATCTCCAGCTCTAGCTCCATATCCAGCTCCAGCTCCATCTCAAGCGCCATCTCCATCTCCAGCTCCATCTCCAGCTCCATCTCCATCTCAAGCGCCATATCCATCTCCATCTCCATCTCCAGCTCCATCTCCAGCTGTAGCTCCAGCTCCACCTTCATCTCCATCTCCATCTCCAGCTCCATCTTCAGCTCCATCTCCAGCTGTAGCTCCAGCTCCACCTTCATCTCCAGCTCCATCTCCATCTCAAGCGCCATCTCCATCTCCAGCTCCATCTCCAGCTCCATCTGTAGCTCCAGCTTCATCTCCATCTCCATCTCCAGCTCCATCTCCAGCTGTAGCTCCAGCTTCACCTTCATCTCCAGCTCTAGCTCTAGCTCCAGCTCCATCTCCATCTCAAGCGCCATCTCCATCTCCAGCTCCATCTGTAGCTCCAGCTCCACCTTCATCTCCAGCTCTAGCTCCAGCTCCATCTCCAATGCCACCTCCATTGCAGCTCTAGCACCATCAGCAGTTCCAGCTCCATCTCCATCTCAAGCTCCATCTTCATCTCCATCTAAAGCTCTAGTTCTAGCTTCATCTCCAGCTCCATCTCCAGGTCTAGCTAAAGCTCCATTCCCAGTTCTAGATCTAGCTCCTTCTCCAGCTACAGCTCTATCTCCATCTCCAGCTCTAGCTCTTAGCTTTATCTAAAAGTCTCCTCCCACTCGGGCTAGAGCCAACCAGTGCTTATTCTTGCTTCTCTTTGCCGGTGTTTCTTCAAAATCCACGGGAATCAACCCCCATCTCCAGTTCCAGCTCCACCTGCAGCTCCAGCTCCAGTTCCACCTCCATTGCAGCTCTAGCACCATCAGCAGTTCCAGCTCCATCTCCATCTCCAGCTCTAGCTCCATCTCCATCTCCAGCTCTAGCCCCCGCCACATAAAGCCAGGCAGCCGCACTGTGCAAAATGAATTTAGGGCTGAGAATCGGTGCTAAAACAACAAAGACGCCAAATTGTTTCCTATCCTCGATCTCCAGGCACTCTTGGCAGTCCGCCAATGACATCCATACCCTCGGCAATGCAGAGAAAACTCAGGAATTTCACACTGGTGGACGAATCCCAAAGCAAAGGAAAGTTTCAGCAGTCCAACGATAAGTTAAACTATGAAGCCTCTCTGCCTCTGTTCCTTCTCCATCGACAAAATCCTTGATAGGCTGCTTCAAACCTTCTCAATTGCAGAGAAAAAAGCATGACCTCTCTCTCTTTTTTTTTCCTTTTCAAAAACTTTATTCAACACAGTCATATGATACAACACATCAAAACATAATCTGAAATTACAATATTTCAAGTTCAAGTTTATTGTCATGTGTCACTGATAGAACAATGAAACTCTTGCTTTGCTTCAGCACACAGAACATAATAGGCATTGACTACAAAACACACGAATAAATAAACTGAAGTGCAAAATGACAGATAATCGGTTATTAATGTTCAGAGTTTTATTCGAGCCAGGTTTAATAGCCTGATGGCTGTGGGGAAGTAGCTATTCCTGAACCTGGTCGTTGCAGTCGTCAGGCTCCTGTACCTTTTACCTGAAGGTTGCACGGAGATGAGTGTGTGGCCAGGATGGTGTGGGCCTTTGATGATACTGCCAGCCTTTTTGAGGCTGCGACCACGATAAATCCCCTCGATGGAAGGAAGGTCAGAGCCGATGATGGACTGGACAGTGTTTACTACTTTTTGTAGTATAACAAAACACTATAACAAATAATCATTATAGTACAACAGTGCATTCATGTTTACAATACTCTCAATCCCACATGGTGACCAGCGCCCATGGAAGGCCTCCAAAGTCCCCGTAGACACTGTGTGTTCCCTCTCCAGGGACACACGTGCATGGATGTAAGCCTGAAAGTGGGGCAGGCAGCCGAATCTAGCCTGACCATCGACCGTCCGCTGCCTGGACCCACAAATGGTCATCTTGGCCAGGCCCAAGAGCAAACCGACAGGGAAGTCCCACCCCCCCCACCCCCCCACTCGTCTCTCCCCACACCCTGCCTTGTGTCCAAACACTAGAATCGTAGGACTAAAATGCAACCAGAACTTTATCCTTGGCGAAGGAAATACGGCACATCTTGGTGCACAATACGTAACAGCATGCCATAACCTGAGAGACCGTGAATGACCAACATGCACACATGTCCGCACACACTAATTGACATTAACTGACACTAAGAAATTAATTTTGAATTGCTAAACTTGCTATTGTGTTGTACTGCTTACAGCTGCAAGAACGTGTAGCAATCAATAAAGGGCAATAGGACTATTGCGAGTTTATGTACAGGGGCATATCTATCCATGCACTGTATAAATTGAATTTATACTTATGCATTTTAAATATGTATGTCATGTTTTATACTTTGGCAATATAACAATGTATTTTTATCATGCCAATAAAGTTTTAAAATTGTATTTAAAATGAAATGAGAGAGAGATACATCGATAGAAAGAGATAGATAGAGAGAGAGATAGAGAGAGAGAGAGATATTGAGATAGAGATATAGAGAGATCGAGGGAGAGGGAAAGAGAGAGACAGAGATATATATATATATAGAGAGAGAGAGAGGGAGAGATAGAAAGATAGAGATAGATAGATAGATAGATAGATAGATAGATAGATAGATAGATAGATAGATAGATAGATAGATAGATAGATAGATAGATAGATAGATAGATAGATAGATAGATAGATAGATAGATAGATAGATAGATAGATATAGAGATATAGAGATATAGAGATAACGAGTTAGAGAGAAAGAGAGAGGTAGATATATAAATAAATATATATATATTTAGAGAGAGAGGGAGAGACATAGAGAGCCTGTATTTCATCGGCGAGGTAGAGACCATGTTCCACGTGTATATGGAGTGTGTGAGGTTGCTGCCTGTGTACGAATATCTGAAGGGGCTGCTCCTCAAGATCTGGTTATATTTTAGTCCCATGATCCTGGTGTTTGGGCACAAGGCAGGGAGTGGGGAGGGGCCGGCCTCAGCCCCGCCCACTCCCCTTGGCCCCGCCCACTCCCCTTTGCCCCACCCGTTCCCCTTGGCCCCGCCCACTCCCCTTGGCCCCGCCCGCTCCCCTTGACCCCGCCCACTCCCCTTTGCCCCACCTGTTCCCCTTAGCCCCGCCCGCTCCCCTTGGCCCCGCCCACTCCCCTTTGCCCCACCTGTTCCCCTTGGCCCCGCCCGCTCCCCTTGGCCCCGCCCACTCCCCCGGCTCCACCACGCCACGTCTCCCATGGGGGCTATGGGTTAGTGGGCCAATGGGTCGGCTCCTGTGTACTGCTCTGGGTTGTGTTTTGTTTTTGTTTTGTAAAGGGTGCAGGAGGAGGCCATTCGGCCCTTTGAGCCAGCACTGCCATTCTTTGTGATCATGGGCGGAGGGATGGGGGTGGGATTGTGAGCGCGCATTCCAGGTGGGGCAAGAGGAAGAGAGAGAGGGGCGGGGGGGGGGGGGGGTTGCGAAAAGATGGGTCATATCTAGCTCTGATATAATTAATACATTTTGTTCTTGGCTTTTATAGCAATTGATTTTTATGATGGGATCTGTTAAAGAAAAATATGTTGTATCAATCTGAAACCAAAGGATGCTTGCTACACAATGTACAGAAGATCATTTAGCATCAGTGGACTCCACTGTCGTGCTGAGTGTATCCATTCATTATTTCCTATGTTCAAAATCTGTCAGCCTTGATAGAACACACCTGCCTTTGAATATCGAGAGAGAGAGGGGGAGAGAGAGGGGGAGAGAGAGAGAGAGAGAGAGAGAGAGAGAGAGAGAGAGAGAGAGAGAGATGACGAGACGACGAGAGAGGAGAGAGATGATGAAGGAGAGAGGAGAGATAGAGAGAGAGAAGAGGAGAGGAGAGAGAGAGGAGAGAGAGAGAGGAGAGAGCGAGAGAGACATCAGAGAGAGAGAGAGAGAGAGAGGAGAGAGAGAGAGAGAGAGAGAGAGAGAGAGAGAGAGAGAGAGAGAGTCCATCCTCATTCTTGTTCTAATCAAGAGTTTGGATTGTTACGAATGAGTATGCTGCTTGAATCATAACGCTAGTGCTTTGAGAATTTGAAAGTTTGCACCTTAAGAGGTAGTTGCTGGACTTGGACTTGGGCTTAGTTCCTCCCACACTGTTGAGTGCATTGTAAATGGTAGCGATTTGAGGAATGCAGTTGAACAGAGGGATCTAGGAATAACTGTGCATAGTTCCCTGAAGGTGGAATCTCATGTCGATAGGGTGGTTAAGAAAGCTTTTGGTGTGCTGGCCTTTATAAATCAGAGCATTGAGTATAGAAGTTGGGATGTAATGTTAAATTAGTACAAGGCATTGGTGAGGCCAATTCTGGAGTATTGTGTACAATTTTGGTCGCCTAATTATAGGAAGGATGTCAACAAAATAGAGAGAGTACAGAGGAGATTTACTAGAATGTTGCCTGGGTTTCAGCAACTAAGTTACATAGAAAGGTTGAACAAGTTAGGTCTTTATTCTTTGGAGCACAGAAGGTTAAGGGGGGACTTGATAGAGGTCTTTAAAATGATGAGAGGGATAGACAGAGTTGTCGTGGATAAGCTTTTCCCACTGAGAGTAGATAAGATTCAAACAAGAGGACATGACTTGAGAATTAAGGGACAGAAGTTTAGGGGTAACATGAGGGGAAATTTCTTTACTCAGAGAGTGGTAGCTGTGTGGAATGAGCTTCCAGTGAAGGTGGTGGAGGCAGGTTCGATTTTATCATTTAAAAATAAATTGGATAGTTATATGGACGGGAAATGAATGGAGGGTTATGGTCTGAGTGCAGGTAGATGGGACTAGGGGAGAATACGTGTTCGGCACGGACTAGAAGGGCCGAGATGGCCTATTTCCGTGTTGTAATTGTTATATGGTTATATGGTTAATAGTCCAGATATCTAAATCCCTGCACCCTGCACCAGCTCATTAGCCACACATTGATTTTGCCTATTTACTGTTTTTGCCTTCAGTCGCACAAAATACTGGACGCAAACCTGAGATAACTATACTGGAGGTCCTGCTTTTCCGCCTCTTACCTAATTCTCTAACATCGCGTTGTAGAACCTTCCTCATCCTACTTATAGCATTTGTGCAAATTTGCACAACAACCTCAGGCTGTTCCCCCTCTCTCTCGACGACGCCGTGCAGCGCTGCATTTAAGCTGTAAGAAAGAACTGCAGATGCTGGCTTAAATCGAAGGTAGGTACAAAATGCTGGAGTAACTCTGCGGGTCAGGCAACATCTCGGGAGAGAAGGAATGGGTGACGTTTCGGGCGAGACCTTTCTTCAAAGTCTGAAGAAGGTTGTTGACCCGAATCTTCACTCATTCCTTCTCTCCAGAGATGCTGCCTGGCCCGCTGAGTTACTCCAGCATTTTGTGTCTACTGTATTTTCGGTCCCGTCCAGAAAAATCTCATTTACCCGCATGGTCCTGAGGTAATACTGATACTGATGTGCCTTCCCGATCCCCCATTCGCTGTGATGGCATTTCAGTCTCAGTCACAGAGGCCGATGTCAGGAAATCCTTCAGAGGGGTGAACCTCCGAAAAGCACCTGGACCTGATGGTATACCTGGTCGTGTTCTAAAAACCTTTGCGGACCAACTGGCTGGAGTTTTTACGGACATTTTCAACCTCTCACTTCTGAGGTCTGAGGTCCCCACCTGCTTTAAAAGGGCATCAATTATACCGGTGCCCAAGAAGAGTACGGTGACGTGCCTCAATGACTATCGACCAGTGGCACTAACGCCGGTGGTGATGAAGTGCTTTGAGAGGTTGATCATGGAGCAAATCAACTCCTAACTCGACAAAAACCTGGACTCACTGCAGTTCGCGTACCGCCACAACAGATCAACGGTGGATGCGATCTCGCTGCCCCTACCACTCCGCACTGGACCACTTGGACAACAAAAACTCATATGTCAGGCTGTTATTCATTGATTACAGCTCGGCATTTAACACAATCATCCCCTACAAACTGGTTACCAAACTCGCAGAACTGGGTCTCTGCGCATCCCTCTGCAACTGGATCCTCGACTTCCTCGTCCACAGACCACAGTCTGTTCGTATTGGTGGAAATGTGTCAGCCTCGATAACAATCAGCACGGGAGCACCTCAAGGCTGCGTGCTCAGCCCCCTGCTGTACTCACTCTATACCCATGACTGCATAGCGAACCACAGTGCGAACTCCATCATCAAGTTCGCTGACGACACCACTATTGTGGGGTGTATCACTGATGGGGATGAGTCAGAGTACAGAAGGAAGATCGAGCAACTGTCCATATGTTGCCAGCGCAATAACCTGGCCCTCAACACCAGCAAAACCAAGGAACTGATTGTGGACTTTGGAAGGAGTAGGAGGGGGACCCACAGCCCCATTTATATCAACGGGTCGATGGTTGAAAGGGTCAAGAACTTCAAATTCCTGGGCGTGCACATCTCTGAAGATCTTTCCTGGTCCGAGAACACTAACACAATTATCAAAAAAGCTCATCAGCGCCTCTACTTCCTGAGAAGATTACGGAGAGTCGGTGTGTCAAGGAAGACTCTCTCTAACTTCTACAGGTGCACAGTAGAGAGCATGCTGACCGGTTGCATCGTGGCTTGGTTCGGCAATTTGAGCGCCCTGGAGAGGAAAAGACTACAAAAAGTAGTAAACACTGTCCAGTCCATCATCGGCTCTGACCTTCCTTCCATCGAGGGGATTTATCGCAGTCGCTGACTCAAAAAGGCTGGCAGTATCATCAAAGACCCACACCATCCTGGCCACACACTCATCTCCCTGCTACCTTCAGGTAGAAGGTACAGGAGCCTGAAGACTGCAACAACCAGGTTCAGGAATAGCTACTTCCCCTCAGCCATCAGGCTATTAAACCTGGCTCGGACAAAACTCTGATTATTAATAACCACTTTCTGTTATTTGCACTTTACCAGTTTATTTATTCATGTGTGTATATATTTATATCATGGTATATGGACACATTTATCTGTTTTGTAGTAAATGCCTACTATTCTCTGTGTGCTTAAGCAAAGCAAGAATTTCATTGCCCTATACAGGGACACATGACAATAAACTCACTTGAACTTGATTGAGCTGCTGCTCCAGTTCCCTAATAACGTCCTTCAGGATCTGCACCTGGACACAATTTCCGCAGGTGAAGTTGTCAGAAGCACCGGCAGTGTTCCCAACTTCCCACATCCTGCAAGAGAACACTGTAACAACTTGCCTGCCATTACGTCATTAGACCATTCACTAATTAAGAATAAGACAAACTCACAGAACATATTCCCTTCTCTGAATCCGATAACTTCCTTGCAGTCACTGCAATAAGTCACAAGTTTAAATATCGGAACACACGCAAATACGATTTAAATGTAGACTGCTCGCATCAGCCTCCTCGCCGAAGACTCTTGTGTCAAAGATTCACACTTTACCTCCCAAGGCACTTCAGCCAAAAACTCACACTTCACCTCCACAGGCACTTCACATCAACAAGGCCACTCCCAACAGACCACGCCGCTGTGTGTGTGTGTGAGGGGGTGGGGGGGGGGGTTGTGGGTGTTGGAGGAGTGGTGGGTGGTCAGGGGGTGGGGGGGAGAGAGGGCTGTAATGTGGGTGGGGAAGAGCGGGGGTGACATGGTTGGGGGAGTGTCAGTGGAGCAGCCACTGAGGTTAGCAAGGTTGGGCAGACGGGCGCTAGGACCCAGTGGAGTTAAGTCCAGCAGAGTGGGAGTAAGCAGCGTGAAGGCTCCAGGCCCAGTGCAGAGTCCAGGCTCCAGGTAAGGCGACGGCTGTGCGTTGCTGGAGGGGGGTGGAGTGGCGCGGGTCACCGGTCCCGATGGTCGGAGTCCAGTGGTGGTTGAGTCGGGGTCCGCGGGCGGGCGATGCGTGGGAGGGAGGGTGGTCCCGGTGGGCGGAAGGTCGGCGGGTCGGCGGCGAGATGAATCGGGTGCGTTGTGGCGGCCATGTTGTAGGTATGTTGCAAAGCGTACCTGAAGCGTCTTTGAAAATCTGCCGTTGCGGGTGTGCGCGATTTTGGCGCCGTTTAGAGGGGGCGGGTTTAAAACGCGATTTTCTCTAAGCTGTTCAAATCGAAGATGTTCAGCCTAGTTAATTATTAACGAAAAATCGCTGGAAGACCCCGTCGCAAAAGCTATTATTAGGTTTAAAGGCCTCGTATAATAGTTATAGTAGTTTAAAAATCAATCTCTAAACCCGCGACCGCCAGCAACCGCAGAGTCTCATAAAGCAAATAGCAGAAGTTAGGTTGTATATTTTTACATTAAAAAGGGCTTCTAAAGATCCCTTTATACAAAGTTTAATATTGCGAGTAGCTCAATTTGGCCCCATTATATCGCGCAGTATTTTTCTCGGCATTTGGGGCACAAATCTACCGCAATGTGAACGTTCTAAACCAGCGCGTTCCACAGGATCCCACTAGAAAGCTGATTTAAATGGGCATTTATTTACAGCAATTGAACACTGAATTCCTTCCATTTGGTCTATAAATTAATGTAAATGAGATTTAAAAATCATGTTTTATTGTGAATTATTTGTGAATATTATTTGGACATTTAGGCTATTTAAAAATGTTAATAATTTATTAAGAAATGGATAGATGTTTAGATCTAGTAATTGAAGTCTGAAATTAGCTACAATTAGGCAACTAACTAATTATATGCTTTAATTTCAGGTCATCCAAGTAAGATTATTTTATATTTGTTTCAGAATGCTTCAATCTATGATAACTGAAAATTTCATTCAGTTCTCTTAATTTTTAAGAAAGTTATGGGCTTTTGACTGTTCACGATCACAACATTTTTGTTATGTCCATAGAAAATCAATAGGGAACAAGATGCTCATTTCCGAGTATGAAAATGGCCATAACTTTTTAAATACTTGAGATATGAAAGTGAATTAGGTGTCAAATTAAACTTATTTTTATGCTTTATCTGATGGGATAAATTACAGACTTGATTTTTAAAATCTCAAAATTTTGTAACATTGCTACATGTTGGGGCAGCCCCGGTCCGGCGGGTATCGATGCCGGGTCGGGCGGGGCGGGTCCGGCGGCGATGTCGGAGGAATCGGCGAGGGAGGGGGAGAAAGTCCGAGTTACCGTGGAAGCTGCGAGGCTGGGCGTCATCGGTCGGCAGGTGAGGGTCGGCGGTGGCGGCGGCATCGATGTGGAGGTCGGTGAAGGCGGCGTCCCGGTGAGTATGGAAGTCGCTCCTAGTGGCCAAAATGGCGGGTGTCGCGGGACTCGGGCAGGCGATGCGATGCGATGCGATGCGGGCCAGAGTTGGGGCCCGGAGTCTGCGGGCGGTCGAGTCGCGGAGTGTAGGCCTGAAGTAGGGTTTCGGCCCGAAACGTCGCCTATTTCCTTCGCTCCATAGATGCTGCTGCACCCGCTGAGTTTCCCCAGCTATTTTGTGTACCTTGTACATATGAGGAGGTGTTCGATAGAAGCTGCCTGGTCGCAGCACGGTACATGTAATTTTATTCTGCCTTTATGAATTATAGGATCTACTCTAATGTTTAGAAATGATCTAATTCTGTCGCTGTTGCAAAAGGCTGTTTTATTTTTGGATAATGTAAAAACAAATGCCGTGAGGGTGCTGATAACGAAAGAATGAATGGTCATGAATCCCTACGCATGGAAGCCGACCGTCACACAGCTATTCATGAATCCATTTTGTTCACCAAAATGTTAATAAATCTCGGCAACAATGCACCAAACACATATGCGCAATAGATGGCGCCCAAGTCGATTACCAACTCAGACCTGCGAGGAATGCAGCGAAGTTGAATCGCTGGAGCTGAACAATATTAGCTCCACGGTATATGCCAATACTGCGCCACTCGGCTCATTCGTCATTATGTAGGAACTGATATTACAGACAATAACAGCACAACATCCACCAGAGCAGAGCAGCCACTTATGGAGAACCAATCTCCGCACATTTATGTGCCACTTGCCTGTGTTTATTTGCGATCCATTCAGGTCCCGATTCCCATCTGAATTTCCATCCATGATGATCGCAGCTGCCGGGGATGGTTCTGTACAAAAAAATGACGGGATACGCGTTGATATTAGTTTCATTTCAAAAGTCATCAGCGTCTTCTCATTGAAGCATTAACACCACCATTTCCGTCAATTAAACACCTTTTTTTCCTACACTAATCCTCACATGTTTTCTCTTCTAATGCTCCCAGCAATGTATTAACAACTTTAGCTCTGACGAACAACCGTTGATATGAAACGTGAATTCTTACGAACGAGCCTGACTAGCGAGCAATTCTACAAAATATTTTCGAAATTATTCTATTAATTTCGATGACTAAACTCGGAGGATTCAGCAGGGTGTTTCCAAGATAGCAATTCTGCATTGCTGTGAAAGTTGGCTTTGTGTTAATGACAATACATTTAGTGGCGGCGAGCTTTCGTATGTGTTTGAGAATATTTACGTCTGACAAGAGGATATGAAATGCGAATAGATGACTGTTAAACTACTACCACAAGGAAGTATGATGTTTGTTATGTCTGTCTGTGTGGATGGAGAAATCGTCCAGTCAATGTGTACATAAAACATGCACCACATGTGTAAACCTATGCCTTGTGGCAAATACAATACAATACAACGATGCAATGAACGCTACGTTCCCGTTAGGAACTTTGGTTTAGAGGGCATTCAATCTTGAATGATCTCTTGTCATTCGCAATTGTAGGAACATCACCTCATATTTCGTATGCGTGGCTTACACCGCAGCGGTGTGAAAATTACCTTCTCTAACCTCAAATAGCCCTTGCATTCCGTCTCTCTCCATCGCCTCCCCGTCACAATTCTCCCTCCAGTCTTACTGCCTCTGACTACATTCTATCGCTGTCTCGCCCACTCCCCTGACATCAGTCTGAAGAAGGGTCTCAAGTTACCCATTCCTTCTCTTCAGAGATGCTGCCTCACCCGCTGAGTTACTCCATCACTTTGTGTTTATCTTGTCTTTCAAAAGTGGTCTTCGTTCAAATAAACCCACCGATATCCAGAAGGAGGCAATTTGTTTCAGTAACAGCATTAATGGTCGGTTCAGATGGACAGATGGAAGCAATAAATAATTAGTCAGTGTGGAAACAGGGGCTTCTGCCCAACTCGCCCACACCGGCCAACAATGTCCCAGCTACCATAATCCCACTTGCCTGCGCTTGGTCCATAACCCTCGAAAAACCTGTCCTATCATAGAAACATAGAAACATAGAAAATAGGTGCAGGAGGTGGCCATTCGGCCCTTCGAGCCAGCACCGCCATTCAATGTGATCGTGGCTGATCATCCCCTATCAATAACCCGTGCCTCCCTTCTCCCCATATCCCTTGACTCCACGAGCCAGCACCACCATTCATTGTGATCATGGCTGATCGTCCCCTATCTATAACCCGTGCCTGCCTTCTCCCCATATCCCTTGACTCCACTAGCCCCTAGAGCTCTATCTAACTCTCTCTTAAATCCATCCAGTGACTTGGCCTCCACTGCCCTCTGTGAGAGGGAATTCCATAAATTCACAACTTTCTGGGTAAAAAAGTTTTTTTTCTCCTCAGTCTTAAATTACCTCCCCTTAATTCTAAGACAGGTGGCCCCTGGTTCTGGACTCACCTGACATTGGGAACATATTTTCCTGCATCCCATATTGTCCTGTCCTTTTATAATTTTATATGTTTCTATAAGATGTCCCCTCATCCTTCTAAACTCCAGTGAATACAAGCCTAGTCTTTTAAATCTTTCCTCATATGACAGTACCGCCATCCCAGGGATCAATCTCGTAAATCTTGCTTCAATCACAAGGATGTCCTTCCTCAAATTAGGAGACCAAAACTGTACACAATACTCCAGATGAGGTCTCACCAGAGACATATACAACTGCAGAAGAATCTCTTTACTCCTATACCAAAATCCTCTAGTTATGAAACTGAAATCCTCTTGTTATGAAACTGAAATCCTCTTGTTATGAAACGTATCCAAGTACCTGTCCAACTATTTCTTATACGATGGGGATAGTCCCAGCCTCAACTAAGACCTCTGACGACTTGTCCCATACACCCACCACCCGCAGAGCTAAAATGTTACCTCTCGGATTCCTATTGAATCTTTTCCTCTTTACCTTGAACCTATGTACTCTGTTCCTCGATTCCCCTACTCTGGGTAAAAGACTCTGAGCATCTAACCGATCTATTCCACTCATGATTTTGTATACCTCTATAACCTCTCCCCTCATACTCCTACGTTCCATGTAATATAGACCCTGCCTATTCAACGTCTCCATATAGCTCACACCCTCTAGTCCTGGCAACATCCTCGTAAATATTTTCTGAACCATTTCAAGTTTGACAATATATTTCCTATAACATGGTGCCCAGAGCTGAACACAATATCATAATTGCGGTCTCACCAACGTCTTATCCAACTGCCACATGACCTCCCAAATTCTATACGACATACTCTGACTGATGAAAATCAAAGTGCCAAAAGCCTTTTTGATCAAATTATCTCCTTGCGACTCGACCTTCAAGATACTCCTCGATCCCTCTGTTCTGCAACGCAACCCAGAGGTCTACCATTTACTATGTAATTATTGCCCTTGAATCAAAATGCAACAGCTCACACGCCTATTAAATTCCATCAACCGCACACCTGGCCAATCGATTCAGACTGTGCTGCAATCGTTCACAACCATCTTCACAATCTGCAAAACCACTAACTTTTGTATCATCAGCAAACTTGCTAATCTTGCCCTGTATGGTCGCATTCAAATCATTGATGTAGATGACAAACAGTAACGGGCCCAGCACCGGTCCCTGTGGCACGACACTAGTCACAGGCCACCAATCAGAGAAGCAACCTTCCACCACCTCAACTCTGCTTCCTTCCACGGAACCAATTTGTTATACATTCAAATATGTCTTCTTGGATCCCATGAGATCTAACCTCCCAGAACAGCCTACCTTGTGGAAACTTGTCGAATGCCTTACTCAAGTCCACAGCTCTGCCTTCATCAATGTTTTTGCTTACGTCTTCAAAAATATCCATCAGATTTGTGAGACGCGACCTACCACGTACAAAACCATGCTGACTGTCCCAAATCAGCCCTTGTCCATCCAAATCCCTGTATATCCCATCCCTCAGAATACTCTCCAGTAACATACCAACTACAGATGTTAAGCTCACAGGCCTATAGTTCTCAGCATTTCCCCTGCAGCCCTTCTTGAAAAGAGGCACAACATTTGCCACCCTCCAATCCTCTGGCAACTCTCCTATATTTAATGATGACGTATACATTTCAACCAGGGCTCCCGCAATTTCCTCTCTAGTTTCTCGCAATGTTCTCGGGTATATCTGATCAGGCCCCGGAGATTTGCTCACCTTAAAACATCACAGTACCTTCAGTACATGTTTGATGGTAACCCTGACTGCTCTCATGACACTTTCAGTGATGTCTCCAATTTGCTTCGTCCTACTGTCTTTCCCCTCGCTAAATACAGAAGAGAAACACTAATTCAGGAACTTGCCCACCTCCTGTAGCTCCACACAGGTGTGACCGCTGTTATTACTGAAAGGTCCCACTCTCCCTATCGTTACCACCCCCCCACCCCCCAAATGCATTAATAACATATTTTGGGATTGTCTTTCTTGCTTCCTTCGGGCCCCTTTTTGCCCTTCTGATCACCTTTTTTGTTTGCTCCTCAGTTCCAGAAACGGGTCCAGGGATCGACTTGATCCCAGCTGCCTTTACAAACGTCAAGCTTCCTTCCTTTTGACCCAAGCTTCATTACGTTTGCCTGCTTGGCCATTAACCATAACAGGGACGTACACATCCTGAACTCTCTTAAACACTCGTCTAAAAATATCCAACTTATCCGATGTTCCTTTCCCCTCAAATAACCTGCTCCAGTCAACTTGAGCGAAACCTTCTCTCATATCCTCAAAGTTGTCCTTATCCCAAATGAGCATTTTAACACGTGGACCCTCTCCGTCCTGATCCATAACTATCTTAAACCTAATCGAACTGTGGTCACTTTTCCCAAAAGGCTCCTCCACGCACACACACTCCATTAACTTGTCCTCCCCAAATTCCCAATACTAGATCCATTGTTGCCCCCTCACGTGTGAGGGCATCCACACACTGTTTAAGAAAATTAGCATGGACATTTATGAGGAATTGCACCCCATCAACATCCTTCACGCTATGATTTTACCCAGTCTATGTTGGGAATGTTGAAATCCCCTACTACAGCAACCTTTTTGAACGGCAGCTGTCTGCAATCTCCCGGCACATTTGCTCTTCTGTTGCCCGTTAAATATTTGGGGGTCTGTAGTAAACCCCCAACAAGGTGATCAATCTGTGGTTACACAGACTTTCGCACATATTGTGCATGTGCTGAGATTGCATCATAATTTGGATGATGACGTCAACGAGTGTAGAATATAGAATTATATTAGAGACTCTGTTCTTGTGCAAGAGAAGAGTGAAGAGCAACAGTAATTCTTCATCACGCCCACTTCAACGTTCACTACCTCCAGAGCGACCAAGAAGTACTGATGCAGTGACAAGCCGCAAGAGGCCTAAAAACGATCTAAAGGATGTGAAGAATGGTGCGAGATGAATTTTTACACTCAGGAATGTGATATGATACATTTTACGGAAAAGAGTAAGGAGAGATAACGGAGGCAAAGGTAGACATTTCTGAGGCAGGTATATAAACAGAGGGTTTGGTAATGTTGCATTTTTGATGCCGTGATATTGATGTAGAAGAATTGAAAGCAGGGATTTCATGTATCCATGTTTGTCCAGTGCTGATTAGATCAATACATTGCTTACACTTGAATGTTTCGGTCAAATTTTCCCTCACCCTTTCCATATTACCCACTGCGCGTGCAATGCTTTCTCCCAATATACCTCCCCACTTCCCCACTTCCCGTTTCTCTTTTTGATTTGAAGCCAGAACCATATACTTCCCTTGATTTATATTCACTCCTCTTCGCTAAATATTTCATTTCCATTTGCCTGCATTTCATCTCTAGCCTTGGCCGCTCAATTACCAACGTAATCCCTCTCACCGGTATCTATTTGTCGCACCTTGCCCCGCCACTCACCCCACCTCTTTTTCACCTTTCTCTTCCACTTCGCTCAGCGTCCAGTATCTTACCCGGAACGTTGCCTAAATGATCTTTCCACGTATGCTGCCTGACACGGTGAATTACTCCAGCACTTTAGGTGTGGTTGAATATTCTGGCATCTGCAGTTATTTTGCAGTTTATCTGCAATTTATCCCCATCCATCACCAAATTCATGCCCGTGGGTGAATGCCCCAGAAAGGGTATGAATCGAATCCGTCAAGTGGTTCCAAGGGAAAAGGGCAAACGTCAGGCTTGGTTAGACAAGTGGAGTATAGTCCATGCATTGTGAAGGATTTGATCATGGTGTACGGCGGCAGAACGTGATTTGTTGGGGCTAATAGTGGGGAATATATACCATCCGTGTAGTGCTCGAGGCAAGGACTAGATGGTTAGAATAATGTTGGGCAAAACGGATGATGCGAGAAAAAGCTTGCTCAGAAATGGTAAAATAAGTGATCCGGAAGCTACTGCCTGAAAGACAATAGACAATAGGTGCAGGAGCAGGCTATTATGACCTTCAGGCCAGCACCGCCATTCACTTTGATCATCCACAATCAGTACTGCGTACCTGCCTTCTCCCCATATCCCTTGATTCCGCTCTCTTTAAGAGCTCTATGCAACTCCCTCTTGAAAGCATCCCAATAATTGATTTCCACTGCCTTCTGAGGCAGATAATTCCACAAGTTCACAACTCTCTGGGTGAAAATAAAATTCCTCATCTCCGTTCTAAATAGCCTACCCCTTATTCATAAACTGTGGCCACTGGTTTTGGAGTCCCCCAACATCGGGAACATGTTTCCTGCCTCCAGTGTGTCCAATCTCTTAATAATCTAATATGATTCAATAAGATCCCTTCTAATCCTTCCAAATGACAGGGTATACAAGCCCAGCTGCTCCAATCTATCAACATACGAGAGTCCAGCCATCCCGAGAATTAACCTTGTGAACCTACGCTGCACTCCCTCAATAACAGTAATGTCCTTCCTCGAATTTGGAGACCAATACTGCACACAATACTCCGGGTGTGGTCTCACTGGGGCCCTATACAACTGCCGAAGGACCTCTTTGCTCCTATGCTCAACTTTTCTTGTTGTGAAGGCCAACATTCCATTAGCTTCCTTCACTTGAAGCACCTGCATGCTTACTTTCAGTAACTGAAGAAGGACACCCAGATCTTATTGTACTTCCCCTTTTCCTAACTTGACACCATTCAGATAATAATCTGCCTTCCTGTTGCCAGAAAATGAATAACAGCACATTTATACACATAATACTGCACCTGTCATGCATCTGCCCATTCCCCAACCTGTCCAAGTCATCCTGCATCCACATAGCATCCTCCTAACAGTTCACACTGCCACCCAGCTTTGTGTCATCTGCAAATTTGCTAATGGTTCTTTTAATCCCTTCATCCAAATCATTAATATATATTGTAAATCGCTGCGGTCCCATCAACGGGCCTTAAGATACCCCACTAGTCATTACCTGCTATTCTGAAAGGGACACGTTAATCCCTACTCTTTGTTTCCTGTCAACCAATCTTCTATCCATGTTAGTACCCTACTCCCAATACCATGCACTCTAATTTGGCCCACTAATCTCCTACGTAGGACCTTATCTAAGGCTTTATGACAATCCATGTATGCTACATCCACTACCTCATCTTTTCTCCCCGTATTGCCTTTTGTAGTTATCTTCTGTTGCTCTTTAAAGGATACCCAATCCGCTGGCTACCCGCTCATTCTTGCTGTGTGATACATCTTGTCTTTCATTTTTATACTGTACTTTACTTCCCTTGTCAGCCACGATCGCCACTTACTCCTCTAAGAATATGTCCTCCTCTTAGGAATTAACTGATCCATAACGTCTTTATTATTCCCAAAATTATCTGCCATTGTTGTTCCACAGTCATTCCTGCTAGGGTCTCTTTCCAATCAACTTTGGCCAGGTCCTCCCTCATGGCTCCATAGTCCCCTTTGCATTACTGTAATATTGTCACTTCCAATTTTCCCTTCTCCCGCTCAAATTGTAGATTAAAACTTATCATATTATAGTTACTATCTCCTATTGACTCCTTACCTCGAGTTCCCTTAACAAATCCAGTGCATTCCATAACACTAAATACAAAATTGCCTTCTCACTAGTAGGCTCCAGTACAAGCTGCTCTAAGAATCCATCTCGGATACACATGACAAACTCCCTTTCTTGGATTCCAGGAGCAATCTGATTTTTCCAGTCTACCTGAATGTCGCAATCTCCCAAAACCACCGTAGTATTACCTTTGCGACATGCTAATTTTAACTCTTGATTCAACTTGCACCAGGCTACTGTTTGGGGGCCTGTAGATAACTCTCATTAGGGTATTTTTACCATTACAATTCCTCAGTTCTACCCTTACTGACTCGACATTTCCTGATTCTATGTCTCCCCTCACTAGGGATTGTATTTCATTACTTACCAACAGAGCTACCTCACCCACTCTGCTCATCTGTTTGTCTTTTCGATAGGACGTTTACCCTTGAATATTCCATTCCCAGCCCAAGCCCTCTTGCAGCCACGTCTCTCTATTTCCCACAACATCATACTTGCCAATTTCTTTTTTTTTGTTTTTGTTTTTTTTTGTTTATTTTATTAGAAGTTAATACAATACAAAACAATACAGTGGCACCTAATTTTAGGTGCCAACTATGTCATACCGTAATCCATTCTATGTACAACCTCTAGTTTTATGTTATGAGTAGGCAAGACAAGAAAAAGAAAACAATAGAAAGGGGAAAGAGTGGAAAATAGATGGTAGAGAGTAGAAAAATGTGAAGTGTGGATATAAAAAATAAAAATAAAAAAATAAAATAAAAAAGAAAAGGTGGAAAGTAGAAATAGAAGAAAAGGCCCCTTAAAAGAGAATTTTTCAAATCTATATTCGGAGATGTAGATCTATCCACGTCATGAACTGAAATCAGCAATCCTTATGGTACCGCTGCATCACATGATTCCAAAAAGTCGATGAAAGGAGACCAACTCCTTAAGAATTGGTCATATTTATCTATTAGTCGGAGTCTCATTTCTTCAAGGCGTGCTATGTCCATCATATTCCTAATCCACATTTTAACAGTTGGTATGGTTGTATTTTTCCAAAATTTAAGTATCAATTTCTTTCCAATTATTAACCCATAATTAAAAAAAACATTTTGGTCTTTATTTAAATTGGTATCTTCTCCTATTATTCCAAATATAATCCATTCCATTTTGGGTTCTATTCTTGACTTGAAGAGCTTTGTAAATATATCAAATATATCACTCCAAAATTTATTCAACTTTGTACATCCTACAAATGAATGTGTTAAATTAGCGTTTTGAAACAAACATTTATCGCATCTGGGAGAGACGTTTGGATAAAATTTATTCAACCTCGTTTTTGAATAATATAGTCTATGTAATAATTTGAATTGAATTAAATTATGTCTTGTATTAATAGAACAGTTATGTGTATTCATCAAATACTTTTCCCATCTATCCTTCGAGATCTTTATCATTAGCTCATGTTCCCAATCTTCCCTTAGTGCTTCTGTTGAGGGTGATTCTCTATCTAATATATTATTATAAAAGTATGACATTATTTTTTGTGAATCAGCCTTAATATTCATTGCTTCTTCTAAAGGGTCTAAAAATATAGTTTGAAATCTATGTATATATTTCTTCATAAAGTCACATACCTGTATATATTTAAAATATTGATTATCCTTCAATTTAAATTTTAATTTTAATTGTTGAAATGATAACAGTTTACCCAATTCATACATATCCCCTACTTTCCTAATCCCCAGTCTATCCCATTGTTGATATGTGTTGTCGATGAGAGAAGGTTTGAATGCGGGGTTGTTCAATAGTGGGGTTAGTAATGATAAATTATTTAATTTCAAGGATACTTTTATTTGTTTCCAAATTCTTATTATATTGTGAATAATTGGGTTCTTCTTGTATATTATACTATTCAATTTTATCGGTGAGAGCAGGATCGTTCCTATATCGTGCGGATAGCACTCCTCTTTCTCCATTCTTATCCACTCCAACTGCTGAGTGGAACTATCCAGCCAGTACATTATGTTCTTAATATGCACTGCCCAGTAGTAATACATAAAGTTAGGTAATGATAAACCCCCAACTTCTTTAGATTTGCACAAATGCTTTCGTTGAATTCTATGTGTTCTGTAATCCCATATAAAATTAGTAACAGTGGAATCTAGTTTTTTGGAAAAATATTTTGGAATATATATTGGGATCGCTTGAAACAAATATATTAATTGTGGTAAGAAAGTCATTTTTATAGCGTTGATTCTACCTATCAATGAGAGCGGAAGTGTTTTCCAAAATTTAATCATATCATTCAGTTTATTTAATAGTGGTATAAAATTGGCACTAAATAATGATTTGTGTCTTCTTGTAATTTGAATACCCAGATACTTGAATTTTTCTGTTGCAATTTTGAAGGGGAATTTTAGTAAGTGTCTCGAATCCTGTGGTTTTAAAGACATAATTTCGCTTTTATCCCAATTTATTCTATATCCTGAAAAAGAGCCGAATTCCTCAATTAGTGTTAATAAGGTGGGTATACTCGTTTGTGTATTAGTAATATATTAAAGAATATCATCAGCATATAGTGAAATTTTATTCTTTGAATCCTTAGTGTTATATCCGTGAATATTCGGGTGATTTCTAATCCTTTCGGCCAACGGTTCTATCATAAGGGCAAATAGCAATGGTGATAAGGCACACCCTTGCCTATTACCCCTTGATAAGTAAAATTTTGGAGATAGCGTATTGTTAGTTAATATTCTTGCCGTAGGTCTATCGTAAAGTAGTTTAACCCATCTAATAAAATTCTCTCCCATATTGAATTTTTGGAGTACCTTGTATAAATACTGCCATTCTACTTGATCAAATGCCTTCTCTGCATCCAGCGTGATAACTGAAATATCTTCATTGTCCTCATTATGAGAGTACATTATATTGAAAAGCCTTCTCAAATTATTAAATGATTGTCTTTTGGGTATAAATCCCGTTTGATCCGTATTTATTAAATTGTTAATATAAATATTTAGCCTTCTGGCTAGAATCTTTGCTAAAATTTTCTGATCCGTATTTAGTAGTGAAATAGCTCTATAAGAACCCGGTTCATCTAAATCTTTATCTTTTTTTGGTATAAGTGTTATTGTTGCTTCTGCTAGGGTTTCTGGTAGTTTATTTTCGGTATAAACCTGCGTGTATAAATTGAATAATCTTGGTATAATTGACTCCTGAAATCTTTTATAAAATTCATTACTAAAACCGTCTGGTCCTGGGGTCTTCCCATTTTTCAGTGAGTTTATTATTTGTTTTATTTCTTCACTAGTAATCCGTGCTCCTAATTGCTCTTGTTCTAAACTATCCAATTTTGGGAGCTTGAAATTATCTAAAAAATTTGTAATTTTACTTACATCTGTATTTATTTTAGATGTATATAAATTGTGATAAAATTGGGCAAACCTCTTGTTAATATCCTTAGGCAGTGTTAAAAACTCACCCTTATCCGATTCAATTTTAGTAATAGTTTTTTCCTTTTCTCGTTGCTTCAGTTGCCTCGCAAGTAGTTTATGTGGCTTATCCCCAAATTCGAAGTGTGCTTGTTTTGTAATTTGGAATAATTTTATTACTCTAGCCGATAGTATTCTATTGACTTTATATTTCAATAAAGTTATCTTATTATGTTTATTTATGGTTGGGTCAGTTGCATTGTCCAGTTCTAGTAGTTTTATTTTCTGTTCTATCCGCTGAAGTTCTCTTTTATTTTCCTTATTTTGAAAACTTTGGTAAGAAATTATGACGCCGCGAATATATGCCTTAAAGGTTTCCCATAATAGCGGTGCAGAAATACCTGGCGTGTCATTTATTTCGAAAAAAAGTTTTATTTGTTCTTTTATATACTCATAACCCTGCGGGTTATTTAATATATGTACATTGAATCTCCAAAAAGGTTTTATACTCGGCATTCCCTCAATTTTAAGTATAAAAGTCAATGGTGAATGATCAGAAATAATACTATTATGATATGATGGTTTATTCGTATACGGGATTAATTTTGTGTCCAATAAAAAATAATCAATTCGCGAATAAGTTTTGTGAACTGATGATTAAAATGAGTATTCCCTACCGCTTGGATTTGCTATTCTCCAAATATCAGCTATGTTATTATTTTTTATATAAGTATTTAAAAATTCACAGGTCTTAGTTTTAACAAGACGTTTCCCTAGCTTTATTGATTTATCTAAGTATGGATCTATAACACAGTTGAAATCTCCCCCCATTATTATATTTTGATAATTATGCTCTGCGATTAAATCTATTATTTTCCTAAAAAATTGTGGGTTATCAAAACTAGGCGCGTAAATATTTATCATAGTTAATGGTGTATTGTAAATTTCTCCCGTGACTATAACATATCTTCCCTCTTTATCAGATATAGATTTCTTTAATTTAAAAGGTATACCCTTCCGAATTATAATAGCCGTGCCTCTTGCTTTAGAGGTGAATGAGGAGTAATAGGTTTGACCTATCCAATTTGCCCTTAATCTGATCTGAGTTTGTTGTTTCAGATGTGTCTCTTGTAGGAAAGCAATATCCATATTTAATGATTTTAATTGTGCCAGAATTTTACCCCTCTTAATTGGCTCATTCGCACCTCTGATGTTCCAACTACAGAAGGTGAGACCTCCGATATTTATTCGACTATTATCTTGCATTGGCTATTATTACCAGACTGTATGATTCATGTGATGCAGCCAAGTACCTCGGAATCCCGAATCCAGAGTTGTCCTTCATAATTTCTACAGTAGTTCTACATCTCCTGACACTTTTAAATATAAATAAGGGAAAAAGAAAAACATAAAATAAAGTGTACATAAAAATTGTTAAGTCACACAACAAATAATTGTGAATAAACAAAAAAAGTGAATGTAATTTATCAAAAAAGCGATAAATTACAAAAAAGACACCTAAGGTAGCTAGATTTATTTTTAAATTGACCTCCGTCGATGAAATTATGCACTGGGCCTTGTCCCCCTATTAGAATTTGACCCAACGTTAGTCGGTTCCCTCTAATTGTTACCAAAATTATCATATCAGGTCAACAGCTGAACAGCTTAAAATAGAATAAAATAAAAGGGAAGGTAGAAGATTTGGATTAAAATTAAAGTAATTATGGGTTAAAGTACCTCAACAATAATGACACTTTTCATTTACCTGTATGTTAAGTAATTCATAATTAGTATTTAGTATTTAAAATATATGTCTAACATCCCCCATCCTTCCTGCTATATAGTTAGTCGTGTTAGTATAGTACATTGCGCCTTTAACGTTAGTTGAGTTTATTGCGCGTAAGTGGTTAGTTAGTTAGTTAATTATATATATAAATAATAGGTCATATATCATATAGTGTGGAACAGATGCCTCATAATGGCCATTTCAAAAGGAGACGGCCTCATAGTTCTCCGTGCTGAGGGGTTTGTTGACGAGCTTGCGACCTTGAGCTTCCATCTGTGCTTTCAGTTCAGAAGTTTAATTCGGCCTCTGTTATTGAACAACACATTCTTGCCAGATAAGCCTGTCTGGTAACCGTCTGAAGCGTTCTAGTGTCTTAATTGAAACAGAAAAAACAAAGTTCCACAGATAAAATGTCTATTATTCTGTTCCTCCTTGAATTTTGTTTAAAATCTCCTGGGCATATTTGCAAGCAGAGTCCGGGTCCGTAAATGAGCGTTGCTTGCCCTTAAACGTAA
The DNA here is from genome assembly GCF_010909765.2 of Amblyraja radiata. Taxonomy (NCBI): domain Eukaryota; kingdom Metazoa; phylum Chordata; class Chondrichthyes; order Rajiformes; family Rajidae; genus Amblyraja; species Amblyraja radiata. The sequence goes on from NW_022630164.1 coordinate 43,266, forward strand.
TTAGCATTTTCGCTGGATAGATCACGCCATAACGAACTTCAGAATGTCCATATAAAATACTGCTTGCCCTTTTAAACTCACGTCTTTTTGCCAAAATTTCCCGAGGATAATCCCTGTAGAATCTTACGATATTATCAGCAAATGTAAGATTTTCTCCATAGGTTATTTTCTTTAATAGAGTTTCCAGAGTTGAAATATCCAGGAACTTTACAATGATTTGCCTTGGTTTAGCATTATCATGTTTTTGGAAGCGACCCACTCGATGAGCCAGATCTATATTTGGTTTTTCTGGCAGTTTGAAAACATCTTTAAGTAGATTAGTAATAAAATCACGCATTTGAAGGCCGTGTTCAGCACCCTCTTGAACTCCTACTATTCTCAGATTTTGCCTCCTTGACCTGGCCTCTAAATCTTGACATTTCTCATTTAGTTTATTCGTTAGCTCCCAATTAGTATCGTGTTGTTTTTTCAGACCTTGTATTTCTTGGCTCATCTGTTCCATTTCACCATCCATCTCTTCCCTCAATTTTTCCGAGTCTGTTAATTGCTTCACCAGGGTGTCATGTTTATTGTTATACTCTTTCTGGATACTTTCCAATTCCTTCGCCATCCTGGACTCCAAATCTTTAAACTGCTGGTTCAGGGCTACATAAGGCTCTTTTACTTCGCCGCAGCTATTATCAATTTTCTTAGAAAGATTGCCCTCCATAGTGGAGAAGTTGTTCTGCATTGTAGAATTCATTTTGGCAAATTGCTTCTGAAGATCTTTAGTGATATCTTTAAGAATATTAGCTCTTACCGTTTCTTCCCAGCTTTTCATTTCTTTCTCCTTTGTATCACTTCTCGCAGCCATATCGCTTGTAGGTTGTTGAGGTTCCAGCTCCTCTTCCAAACTTTCAAAAGTGAGTTCCGGGGTGGTTTCAAGCTCATCCAGAGCTTTTTGGAGCTGGAAACTGATTGTAGTTTTCTTGGGTCCTTTCTGACCTCTTCGCTTTCTCATCCAGTTTTAAGGATAAGATCGTTTAGAATCCCAAATCCACCGGTACCGTTTGATTGAGTCAGTACCCTCGACGTTCAGCAAATCTGATAAGATTTTTTTAACTCGATCCTGGCATGGGAGTCGACTTTAAACACGATTTGTTGGAGGAGAGCTCAGTGCAGCTGCCTTCACTGCTTCATAGCAGCCACCGGAAGTGATACTTGCCAATTTCTAACTGAGCCTCATGCTCATCCACTTTATTTCTTATACTTCGTGCTTTCATATATGCTACTTTTAATCCATTATTCACCTCGCCTTTCACATCGATTCCTATGGCCATACTCTCCTATCCCTTCTTGATTTTCCTGCCCCGTTAATACGGGTGTCTTTCTTTTGGATATCGGGGTTTGAGGAGAGGGTTGTGATGATGAGTGATTAGAATGTGAGCGTGATTTTAGGCAATATCTAAAATGATGACAGGCATAGATAGGTTAGATAGCCAGTCAAATACTAGATAACAAATGTTTTACGTGATCTGACAAGTAATAGCTTGATACATGTGAATAGTGATGATTGGAATGATTAAATGTGATATTTCTGCACATTATTCAACCATGACTGATGTATTTCTCTCTCTGCAAACCCCATTCTCCCTCCTCCCAATAACCGCTGACCTATACGAATCACAAATCTATCTATCTCTGCCTTAAAAATATCCATTAAAATATCCATATCCACAGTCTTCTGTGGCAAATAATTCCACATATTCACGGCCCTCTGACTAAAGACATTTCTCCTCAACTTCTTGCTAAATGAACATCCATTAATTCTGAGGCTATGATCTCTAGTCCTGGTGAAACCATACTCTCCAGATCCTCTCTATCCAAGCCTTTCACTATTCGGTAGGTATCAATTAGCCCCCCTCCACTCATTCTTCTAAACTCCAGCGAGTACAGGCCCACTGCCTACAAGCGCTTATCATAGGTTAATCTACTCATTCCTGGGATCATTCTTGGAAAGATCCTCGGGTCCATCTCCCACTTGAAACTTAATGCTAGCATTGAGTTTAGGTTTCTGGAATGCAGTGTCAATGGGGATGGTCGCATCGGTTTTAAATATATAAGAGGTATTTTGCTTAAAACAGGATCGGGGGGTGGTAGAGCTATAAGGAATTTGTAGAGCAGATGGGTTACATTCGTTGTCAGAACGGACATCGTGGGGAAAAGCACCTGTTCATTTGTAGTGGTGTTCCTTGTCCTGTTCCGTTGTTGCAGTGTTCATTCGTCGAATGAGGAAGCTGATGTCGGTATGAATGTCTTTATTTAATCATTTAGTAATGCCATAATCTATTAATATTTCTCTTGTTGTTACAACTTCATAACCTCCTTCGACCAACAAATCCAAAATATCTTCTCCCCTTCCTTGATTGACACCCATATTCTGAGCACGTGTTCTTGACACAACAGCTGCGGACTTATTAATCCTACATCTACGCTAGCAAGCTACTGAAAATGTGTCACATTTGCACAGACCATAACCCCTCCATCTAAATTCATGTTAGTCCTCTTTCTGATCAATCTTTCATAACTGTATAATTCCCTATCCTCCCTAATATGCCCTTCGTTTTTTTTTTTGCCATTGAGTTGAAGTGCTACACATGCAATGTGAATTTTCCTTTTTCCACTCATACAACCTAGCTTGTACAGTTCCTTCCAACACGACTGATGTTGTATCTTAAATTTGCATACGCTTCTGAATTTTCCTTTGACTTTTCGTTCGCTAGAAAACCATTGATGCACTCATTCACAAGCGAGTCTTAGTCAGTGTAAAATGCATATTAAAAGAAGCAACATTGAAATATGCAATCCTAAAATATGCATGTATTGTATCACCGGGACTTACAGAATACACTGTAGACCTCTTTATGTTGCACCCGTCTTTTCTTACAACAAATCCTAAGATACCACATCTTCCTAATTGTCTAGTGTACCAGCTCGTATCAGTCCATAATTCATGTACATGTCCATGAACATCTCCTAATTACAGTCGTTTTTTTAAAAAATATATCCCGATCAAACACAAATCTTTTCTCAATGCAAGAACTCCTAAAGAATTACCCCAACGCCTTAACTATACCATGTACGACCAGATATTTTTAAATTCCATTCTGTACAGGAAGGTTCCAAGGGCCATTTGGATGCTCGAACATAGACGCATTCAGTGCTGCTGATTTAACACTTTCCTACATTTGACGAAGAATTTCCCCACTAATCGGGCGGCATCGTGTCGTGGCTGTTGAGTTGCTCCCTCAGTGCCAGAGACGATGTCTTAGTGACGGCAACGATCTCAAACTCAATTTAGAAACGGCACCAATCCTCACAGGTGAGATAACGATTTTCTAGTGCCGTTTCCAACATTGTCTATTGCTTTAGGCGCACCAACTACATCAGCAAGACCAAGTAAGGTTTTTGGGCGAACACTTTCTCTCTGTCGGAAGGTGGCTGCTGGTGTTTCCATTTGTGAGCAATTCAATCTCCCTTCCACTTCCCATTCTGAATTTTCTTTCCACCACTTGTACAAGAAGGATGAAATGTACTGGAACGACAGGAATAATTGATTGATATTAAATTGCTGAGGATGTTTGAAGAGTAGAGTGATGAAATCCGGTTACTGATTAGCATATTTGCCTTAAATGGTATCAAATCGCCCCGGCTGCTTATCTGCATCCTCCAGTACTAACTGCCCCATTGCCATCAATGAGTATATTCCTTACTTTGGTCACCAAGTGAACATTCCACCGATTATATCTCTTCTTCGATTTATCCATTTACTCGCGCATCTCCTCTTTGATTTAAATCTTTTTATTTGAATTTCACAGCAATTTGCATACATACAATGATAACAGACAGTGACAGTCAAGGCCTAATTGTGCAACAGTATGTAAGCGACCCTCAAAGCCCTTACCCATACCCACCTTCAACCCACCCGAATCAGGTCGGAACCAAACGGGGACAAACAACACTCGCATACATACACATCCACACAAATATTGGGACGACAGATGGCACAATGGGCTAAGTGTTCGGCTGGCAACCGGAAGGTGGCCGGTTCGAATCCCGCTTGGAGTGCATACTGTCGTTGTGTCCTTGGGCAAGACACTTCACCCACCTTTGCCTGTGTGTGAATGTGTGTGAGTGATTGGTGGTGGTCGGAGGGGCCGTAGGCGCAGAATGGCAGCCACGCTTCCGTCAGTCTGCCCCAGGGCAGCTGTGGCTACAGAAGTAGCTTACCACCACCGAGTGTGACTGAGGAGTGAATGAATAATGCGATGTAAAGCGCCTTGAGTATTAGAAAGGCGCTATATAAATCCCATCCATTATTATTATTATTAAATATGGTAAGATAAACGAAACAAAAAGTAATAAAATAAATAAATAAATAAATAAAATGAAATAAAAAAAGGGGTCACTAATAACAGTAAATAAGTAAGTAATTAAATAAATAAGTGTGGAAAGGGGGGGGGTTAAGGGGAGAGCAGCTGCCGTAGAGCAGAACAATGGTGGAGAGTACTCAAGTCCTCTTCCGAGTCCGGGGACAAGTTGAGAGAGTTAACAAGTTCCAAGAAAGGGTTCCATGTATCTAGGAATGTCTTGGTAGAGCCTTTGAGAGAGAACCTAAGTTTTTCAAGCTTTAAATTGTAAAGCACCTCCTTAATCCATATGGCTATGGTTGGCAGGAGATTGATTACATCTGTTGCAGGTGTCCCTAACAGCGGGGTAAATTCTAGATAATCTTGCATTTGTGTAGTGGACTTTGTGAAGGACTTTGCATTGGATTAGGCCATGACGGGCACATATGGAGGAAGAATGGATCAAATCCAAGGCAGTCCCATTGCAGGTCTGTTAGTTTCGTATTCAGCTCGCCCTCCCACGCAGCTTTTAATGAGGTATGAGGTTTCAATATAACCGACCCTAACAAGTTATACAAAACAGAGATGCATTTCTTCCGGTTGGGATCTAGAGCTAAGATGATATCGGTCAGGGCTTCAGGGGGGCGATTTTGGGAAATGGGGGAATGTCTTCTTCACAAAATCCCTAATCTGGAAAAAACGAAAAAGATGGGAGTTTAGGAGGCTATAGTTGGACGAGAGCTCCGCAAAAGACGAAAAGATGCCATCCTTGTATAGGTTTTTTGATACTACTGATACCGTTGCTATGCCAGGTTTTGAATGCGTGGTCTGTACTTGAAGGTTTAAAGATGTGTTTTTTAAGCAGTGGGGTCAAGATGGAAGGGCCATGTAAACCACTTTCTCTCTGTCGGAAGGTGGCTGCTGGTGTTTCCATTTGTGAGCAATTCAATCTCCCTTCCACTTCCCATTCTGAATTTTCTTTCCACCACTTGTACAAGAAGGATGAAATGTACTGGAACGACAGGAATAATTGATTGATATTAAATTGCTGAGGATGTTTGAGGAGTAGAGTGATGAAATCCGGTTACTCATTTGGGATATGGAGTGTGTGGATGCCACTTCTGGTTATTCCTGATTTGAACACTTCAGCGCAATCTTTAAAAACTACTGGTTCTTCTTTTTGAATTTGATGAATTTCTACGTAATGAACAAGGAAAACATTTATTCCAAACAGCAAGAAAAGTAAATCTATTACTGTAAGCACATTGCTCAAAATGAGGCTTATATGTGATGGTTGACACAATATCATCACTGGCATAATGTTAACATTATTTATTGTATCTTAAGGTTAAAGGAATCACTTTCTCCAATTACACGGTAGACTTTAGAGATACAGTGCGGGAACAGGCCCTTCAGCCCACTGAGTCAGTGCTCACCACCCATCACCCTGTACCTTAGCACTATTCTGCACACTAGGACCAATTTTGCAATCTTTACCAAAGCCAATTAACGTATAAACCTCCAGGTCTTTGGAGTGAGGGAGGAAACCACAGCATCCATAGAAAACCCACACGGTCACAGGAAGAATGTATAAATTCTGCACAGACCGCCCCCATAGTCAGAATTGAACTTGGATCTCTGGCGATGTGTGGAATCAACTGTACCACTGTGGGACTGCCCCAATTGTATTGACCAGGGTGAGTTAATGGGGCCTATTTACAGTGGTAATTTTACCTGTTTACAACCGGGTAATAAAGAAATGTATTACAGACTCGATAGATGCAAGCATTGACTGGCCCATTGTGCCAATTCCCGTATTTTTTCATGTGAAACAACAGGATAATAATTTAATAACTGAATCAGTGAAAATAGTCTCACATCCCTACTAGGTAGCAACTGAACATATGAAACTAGATCTTACTTATCCAAATAACCAGCAACAAATACAAATTTATGCGGCACGGTGGCGCAGCGGCAGAGTTGCTACCTTCCGGCGCCGCAGACCCAGGTTCGATCCTGACTACGGGTGCTGTCTGTACGGAGTTTACATGTTCTCCCCACGACCTGTGTGGATTTTCTCCAGGGTCTCCAGTTTCCTCCCACACTCCAAAGACGTGCTGGTTTGTCGGCAAACAGGCTTCGTATAATTATGAAATTGTTCCGAGAGTGCATAGGATAGTGTTGGTGTACGGGGATCGCTGATTGGCGCAGACTCGTTGGGTAGAAGGGCCTGTTTCCACTCTGTATCTCTAAACTAAACTGAACTAAAATGTGTTTGACAAGGTAATTGTGTCTTGTGTCCCCTTGGCTAGCGCTGGTGATCCTCGCAAGTGGTCGGCAAGAGTTTTTACAAATATATGATGCAGGGCGTCAATACTAAACCCTGCCCCAGAACCCAGGGGGACATCACCAGCAACGTGTCTCAAGGCTGATCTCAGCAGTCTGCAGCTGACACTGTGTTTAATTTTGCACTGCCGATCACATTGAGAGGCAGGAGAGGGAGCAGACTGTTTAAAACCATATTCACCAAATTTATATTCTTTGTATTACTATTCATGAAATCCCCTATATGGGGTGGAATGACCACATTCAGTGCTTTTTGGATTGATAATTCAAGCACTGCATTAATATTAATATTACCTTTAAGATATACAAACTGCTTTCAATGTGCTTATCTCTATCTCAGGCCTTGCTGACCCGTCTCACAAGTTGACGGAAAAAAGCCAGTTTCCCTGTAATGCACGGAATCTTTCTGTATGTTGCAGATTTCTCCACAATAAACAATCAGCAAAGTATTGTTAAATTTGGAACTGGGGACTATTGTCCCTAAACGAGGGACAATTTACAGAAGCCAATTAAGCTACAAAACTGCACGTCTTCGGAGTGTGAGAGGAAAATGAAGTTTCCGGAGTAAACCACAGGGAGAACGTGCAAACTCCGTACAGACAGCACCCGTAGTTAGGATTGAACCCTGGTCTCTGGTGCTGTAAGGCAGCAACTCTACCACTGCACCAAAACTACAACATTTACAAACACAGCTCTTCTTTATTCGCTATATAGATTAAGTTAGATTTCATAATTTCATATTAATCTAATATTTGATTAGATTAAATTAGATTAGATAAAGATTTGTAATTGTCAACCCACTTTGTAATTTCCCACAATATAATGTTGCAATGACACTGTTGTCAGCAGCTGAAGATAGACACAAAATGCTGGAGTAACTCAGCGGGTCAGGCAGCATCTCTGGAGAGAATGAATAGGTGATGTTTCGGGTCGACTTCCTTCTTCAGTCACAGGCCTCTGCGATGTCAATCATTTTGCTTGATTGGGTGGAATATTTTTAGAGTCATAGAGTGATGCAGGGTGGAAACAAGCCCTTTGGCCCAACTTGCCCACACCGGCCAACTCTTCCCGGCTACACTAGTCCCATTTGCCTGCGTTTAGCCCATATACCTCCAAACTTGTTCTATCCATGTACCTGTCTAACTGTTTCTTCAACATTGGGATAGTCGCTCCCTCAACTACGTCCTCTGGCAGCTCATTCCATTCACCCACCACCCTTTGTGTAAAAAAGTTGCCCCTCAGATTCCTATTAAATCTTTCCCCTTCACCTTCACCTATTGACATTTTTTTTACTCTTCTTCCGTGAACCCAGTGAGGGTCAGCCCGGGGCTCAAGGGCCAGGCACGTTTAGAAAGGCTGGTTATTTGAAACTTGATGGTCCTTCACACTGCATAATCGACTGTCACCACTGTGCAGAGAGCATGAGTTTAATAAATTGACAGAACTGTGTTAGTCAGTCACGACACAAGGAAGGACCTTCGGGAAAGTATTTGCTAGAAAATCACCAATGATGAGTAACTGGACCAGGCAAAAGCCTGTTTGGATCATTGCGGGTGACTGTGAGAAAGGGGAGTAACCGTGGAGGGCAGGAGACCCAGGTGGCTATGCCTAATGAAAACAGGAACGCCCTCTTTGGAGCTGTTGGGGGAGACGACTCTTCCAGTCCAAGCGGCGGACAGGTCGGTGGCTCCAATCCTAGGGATGAGACACGACTGGCGAGACCGATGTCGGGCAGAGCTATAGTGGTGGGTGACACCATTGGCCGGGGTGCAGACTGGAAATTCTGTGGCGGCAGGTGAGTCTGTTGCCTCCCTATAGCCAGGGTTCAAGATATCACAAACTGAATTCAGAACATCCTCGTGAGGGAGGGTGAATGGCCGGCAGTAACCATATAACCATATAACAATTACAGCACGGAAACAGGCCATCTCGGCCCTACAAGTCCGCGCCGAACAATTTTTTTCCCTTAGTCCCACCTGCCTGCACTCATACCATAACCCTCCATTCCCTTCTCATCCATATGCCTGTCCAATTTACAGTAGTTGTGTACGTAGGCACAAACGACATCGGGCAGAAGAGGAAGGAAGTTCTGCAACGTGAGTTGAGAGAGTTAGGAAGAAGACTGAAAAGCAGGACTCCTAGGGTGACTATGTCTGGATTGCTTCCAGTACCTCGTGCTAGTGAGGGCAGGAACAGAGAGATGGGGATCTGAATGTGTGGCTGGGGGGCTGGTGCAGGGAGCAAGGATTCAGCTTTATAGACCATTGTGGTCTCTTCTGGGGTAGGGGTGATCTGTACAAAAGGAACAGGTTACACCTTAACTGGAGGGGGCCCGACATTCTGGCAGGCAGGTTTGTTAGTGCTACATGTGCCATAGAGGGAGTACAGAGAAGGTTCACCAGACTGATTCCAGGGATGTCAGGACTTCATATGAAGAAAGACTGGATAGACTCGGTTTGTACTCGCTAGAATTTAGAAGATTGAGGGGGGATCTTATAGAAACTTACAAAATTCTTAAGGGATTGGACAGGCTAGATGCAGGAAAATTGTTCCCAGTGTTGGGAAAGTCCAAAACAAGGGGTCACAGTTTAAGGATAAGGGGGAAATCTTTTAGGACCGAGATGAGGAAAACATTTTTCACACAGAGAGTGGTGAATCTCTGGAATTCTCTGCCACAGAAGGTAGTTGACGCCAGTTCATTGGCTATATTTAAGAGGGAGTTAGATGTGGCCCATGTGGCTAAAGGGATCAGGGGGTATGGAGAGAAGGCAGGTACAGGATACTGAGTTGGATGATCAGCCATGATCATATTGAATGGCGGTGCAGGCTCGAAGGGCCGAATGGCCTACTCCTGCACCTATTTTCTATGTTTCTATGTTTCTACGTGTGGATTTAAACTCAATTGTGGGGGCGAGGGGTTGACAAATTGGGAGTATAGATGGAGTTAAAGGGGAAGCGAGTACAGGAAAAGTTACAAAAGACTCCCAAATTAATGGGAAGGAAAGTTGGAGAAGGAATAAGAGAGTAAGGTCAGGGCCAATAGTGACCGGAGTGAGAGGGGAGGTGAATACCAAGTCAAAGTGTTGTATATGAAAGCGCAAAGTATAAGAAATAAAGTGGACAAGGTTGAGGCTCAGTTAAAAATTGGCAAGTATGATGTTGTGGGAATTACAGAGACATGGCTGCAAGAGGCCAGGGCTGGGAACTGAATATTCAAGGGTACACCTCCTATTGAAAAGAAAGACAGGTGGGCAGAGGGAGTGGGGTTGCTCTGTTGGTGAGGAATGAAATCCAGTCCCTTGCAAGGGGTGACATTGACACAAGAGATGTGGAGTCAGTATAATAATAATAATAATACATTTTATTTATGGGCGCCTTTCAAGAGTCTCAAGGACACCTTACAAAAATTTAGCAGGTAGAGGAAAAACATCTAAAGGGAATGAAATAAATAGTAGAGACATGACTTGTACACAAAGTAAAGACAGAATTCAGTTCAAAACACAATATGAGGCAATTCAAGCACAGGTGAAAAGGGAGGGGGACGTGGGGCTAAGGATAGGCAGAGGTGAAGAGATGGGTCTTGAGGCGGGACTGGAAGATGGTGAGGGACACGGAAATACGGATCAGTTGGGGGATGGAGTTCCAGAACCTGGGAGCTGCCCTGGAGAAGGCTCTGTCCCCAAAACTGCGGAGGCTGGACGTGGATGGAGAGGAGACCGGCTGATGTGGATCTGAGGGACCGTGAGGGTTGTTAGGGGGAGAGGAGGTCAGTGAGATATGGGGGGGGCAGATGGTGGAGGGCTTTGTAGGTGAGGATCAGGATTTTGTAGGTGATCCGGTGGGAGATGGGAAGCCAGTGAAGTTGTTTGAGGACTGGAGTGATGTGATGCCAGGATTTGGTGTGGGTGATGAGTCGGGCGGCTGCGTTCTGGACCAGTTGGAGTCGGTTGATGTAGGTGGAGCTGATGCCAAGGAAAAGTGAGTTGCAATAGTCCAGTCGGGAGGAGATGAAGGCATGGATGAGTCTTTCAGCAGCAGTATGGATAGAACTAAGGAATTGTAAGGGTAAAAAGACCCTAACAGGACATCTACAGGCCCCCAAACAGTTGCCTGGATATAGGGTGCAAGTTGAATCAAGAGTTAAAATTGGCATGTTGTAAAGATAATGCTACAGTTGTTATGGGAGATTTCAACATGCAGGTAGACTGGGAAAATCAGGTTGGTACTGGACCCCAAAAAAGAGAATTGTGGAGTGCCTCCGTGATAGATTCTTTGAGCAGCTTGTACTGGAGCCTACCAGGGAGAAGGCAATTCTGGATTTAGTGTTGTGTAATGACAGGATTTGATAAGGGAACTTGAGGTTAAGGAGCCATTAGGAGCTAGTGACCATAATATAATAACTTTTAATCTACAATTTGAGAGGAGAAGGGTAAATCGGGGGTGTCGGTGTTACAATTGAACAAAGGGGACTATGGGGCCATGAGGGAGGAGCTGGCCAAAGTTGACTGGAAAGATACACAAGCAGGGATGGCAGAGGAACAACAATGGCAGGTATTTCTGGCAATAATACAGAAGGTGCAGGATCAGTTCGTTCCAAAGAGGAAGAAAGATTCTAAAGGGGCGACTGTGGCTGACAAGGGAAAACAGGGACAGTATAAAAATATAAGAGAAGTACAACATAGCAAAGATGAGCGGGAAGTCAGAGGATTGGGTAATGTTTAAAGAGCAACAGAAGATAACTAAAAATAAAATACGGGGAGAAAAGATGAGGTACGAAGGGAAGCTAGCCAAGAATATAAAGGAGGATAGTAAAAGCTTCTTTAGGTCTGTGAAGAGGAAATAATTAGTTAAGACCAAAGTTAGACCCTTGAAGACTGAAAAGTGTGAATTTATTACGGGAAACAAGGAAATGGCAGACGAGTTGAACAGGTACTTCGGATCCATTTTAACTAAGGAGGACACAAACAAACTTCCTGATGTACTAGCCAGAGGATCTGGGGTGACGGAGGAACTGAAGGAAATTCACATTAGGCAGGAAATGGTGTTGGGTAGACTGATGCGACTGAAGGCTGATAAATCCCCAGGGCCTGATAGTCTGCATCCCAGGGTACTTCAAAAAGTGGCTCAAGAAATCGTTGATGCATTGGTGATTAATTTCCAATGATCTACATATTCAGGATCAGTTCCTGTGGATTGGAGGGTAGCTAATGTTATCACACTTTTTAACAAAGGCAGGAGAGAGAAAATGGAATTATAGATCAGTTAGCCGGACATCGGTGGTGGGGAAGATGCTGGAGTCAATCATAAAAGATGAAATAGCGGCACATTTAGATAGTAGTAACAGGATCGGTCCGAGTCAGCATGGATTTACAAAGGGGAAATCATGCTTGACTAATCTTCTGGAATTTTTTGAGGATGTAACTAGGAAAATGGACATGGGAGAGCCACAGTGGATGTAGTGTACCTGGACTTTCAGAAAGCATTTGATAAGGTCCCACATAGGAGATTAGTGGGCAAAATTAGGGCACTAAATTGTATTGGTGGTTGAGTGCTGACATGGATAGAACATTGGTTGGCAGACAGGAAACAAAGAGTAAGGATTAATGGGTCCCTTTCAGGATGGCAGGCAGTGACTAGTGAGGTACCGCAAGGCTCGGTGCTGGGACCACAGCTATCTACTATATATTAATTATTTAAATGAAGGGATTACAAGGAACATTAGCAAATTTGCGGATAACACAGCTGGGTGGCAGAGTGAACTGTGAGGAGGATGCTATGAGAATGCAGGGTGACTTGGACAGGTTGGGTGAGTGGGCAGATGCATGGCAGATGCATTTTAATGTGGATAAATGTGAGGTTATTCACTTTGGTAGCAAAAATAGGAAGGAAGTTTATTATCTAAATGGTGTCAAGTTGGTAAAACGGGAAGAACAACGGGATCTGGGGGACCTTGTTTATCGGTCAATTAAAGTAAGCATGCAGGTACAGCAGAATGCGAATGGCATGTTGGCCTTCATAACAAGAGGAGTTGAGTATAGGAGCAAAGAAGACCTTCTGCAGTTCTACAGGGCCCTAGTGAGACCACAACTGGAGTATTGTGTGCAGTTTTGGTCTCCAAATTTGAGGAAGGGCATTCTTGCTATTGAGGGAGTGCAGCGTAGGTTCACAAGGTTAATTCCCGTGATAGCGGGACTGTCATATGCTGAGAGAATGGAGCGGCTGATCTTGTATACTCTGGAATTTAGGATGAGAAGGGATCTTATTGAAACATATAAGATTACTAGACTAAGTCCCAGATTACTAGACTAAGATTACTAGACCAGTAATCAGTACTTCATTACTACATCAGTAACCAGGGGGGGGGGGCTTTCTGGAGAGCTAGTATGGGTGTTGTGGCCTGAAGGGACAGGTTTCCAGAGGGCTAGTATGGACATTGTGGGCCAAATGGATTCTTGGGGTGGCAGCTCAGTCACTCAAGCCTGATGTGCTGGCAGCTTAGTCACGGCTGGTGGGCTGCCAGTTGACTCACGGCTATTCCTTGATATTCTCTTACAAGCAGTGTGCAAGGCCACCAAATCCAAGTGCAGTTTCATACCACCTCAAGCATGGTGCAAGGCCACCAAATTCAAATGCCGATTCATACCATTTCATGCAGGGGGCAAGGCCACCAAATTCAAATGCAGTTTCATACCATTTCATGCAGGGTGCAAGGCCACCACATTCAATTACATTTTCATACCATTTAAGCAGGGTGAAACCACCATAACATCACCATAAAACCACACAAAACACCACAAAACATCACACTCACAGTTCAGTAGACATTCAGTGTGTTCAGTTGATTCACAGCTCAGACAGTCGTGACCTCTGCCTCCCCCATCTTGCAGAGACTGAGCCACACCCACACTTCCGGGTTTTATAATCCCTCCCCCCTCCCACCGGAAGGGGCATGGCCTTCATGGCGCGATTGACAGGAGAGAGATTCTCAAAATGTTTTAAACACTATTATTTTTAATTCATGTGAAAAATCCTCTGCACCTGATCAGCGGAGGTGGACTGAGTAAGATGGCCAAAAATCACCGCCGTAAGTGGTAGCGTTTTATCTAAAATCAATATAGAGTGCAAACAGGAAGTTGTCAAGTTTCCACCATCAACAGCCATTTGCAGTGCTTCACTTCGAACCAACCACCACCAACAGCCATTTGCAGTGCTTCACTTCGAACCAGCCACCACCAACAGCCATTTGCAGTGCTTCATGGAAACATAGAAACATAGTAAATAGGTGCAGGAGTAGGCAATTCGGCCCTTCGAGCCTGAACCACCATTCAATATGATCATGGCAGATCATCCAACTCAGTATCCTGTACCTGCCAGTACCTCCATAACCCCTGATCCCTTTAGCCACAAGGGCCACATCTAACTCCCTCTTAAATATAGCCAATCTTCTTCTTTGAAGCTGGTTGACTATATGACAGTTTCCCATTCCTTTACACAGTCCTTTGCGTTTTTGTTGAACACTGCAAGATCCTTTGAGCTGCACTGGTTGGGTAGTAGGGGGCAGACAAGGCAGTGCTGCATTGTATGGTCCTCTTCTCCACATTCGCAGGTGGTTTGGCCAGTTTCATAGCCCCATCTGGCCATGGCAGCTTTTGATCGCCCTGTTCCTGTTCTCAGGCGGTTGAGCGTCTTCCACTGGACTCATAGTGCTTCTGAGCCCGGAGGGAGGGCTTCAGAAGGAGGGATACCCATGTCAGTAGGAGGGGGGTCGTCCTCAAGCCTTTTTGTCCATAGTTGGAGTCTGGTTTCCTCCCGTGATGTTATTAGAGGCTGGACATGGCTGAGAAAGCTTCTCATGGACTTCAGCCGTTGGGCCGGGGGTACACGTCCATAGAGGGGGTGGCGTTCATCACTGGTGGCCTTGGTCATCTCTACTCGGCTGGCGACTTCCCGTCTCACATCAGCAGGGGCAATGCCAGCGAGGAGGTGCAGGTTGTTTATGTTGGTGGGCTTCAAGCAGCCAGTGATTGAGCGGCAGGTGTTATTCAACGCTGGGTCTAGTTTCTTGGCATGGGATGATCTCTCCCAAACAGGACACGCATACTCTGCAGAGGAGTAGCACAGGGCCAGAGCAGTAGATCTTAATGTGTGTGCTGTGGCTCCCCATTTGGAGTTGGTCAGCTTCCGGAGGATGTTATTTCGGGAGTTAACTTTCAGTTTGGTGTTTTTGACGTGTTCCTTATAGGAGAGAGTGCGATCCAGTGTTACACCGAGGTAGACAGGGTTGGTGCAGTGCCCAAGAGGTGTTCCAGACCATGTGATGTTAAGGGGTCTGTTTGCTTCCCGGTTCCTGAGATGGAACGAGCAGGCTTGGGTCTTCGCAGGGTTTGCGTGTAGGTGGTTGCGCTCGTAGTAGAGGTGTAGCTCATCTAGGGCTGAGGTGAGATTCGCTTCTACAGCTTCGAACGTACTCTCTTGGGATGTTACACAGAGGTCGTCGGCGTAGATGAACCGCTCAGTGTTCTGGTCCATTGGCTGGTCATTGGTGTAGATGTTATATAGTAGTGGAGCCAGCACACTACCTTGAGGCAAGCCATTCCGTTGTAGTCGCCAGCGACTTTGCTTGTTGTTAAGGACAACATAGAAGCGCCTATCTTTCAGGAGGGCTCCGATGAGGTCCGTGAGTGCCAGGTCTTTGGTATTCTCCAAGATCTTTTTTAGGAGGAGGCGGTGGTTCACAGTGTCATACGCGGCAGACAGATCAACAAAGACGGCTCCTGTCACCAGTCCTTTCTGGAACCCGTCTTCAATGTGCTGTGTGAGATTCAGAAGTTGACTTGTTGTGGATTTGCCAGGTCGGAATCCAGCTTGTTGAGGGATGATGGCTGGTTCAGCGATATAGCCAATGAACTGGCCTCAACTACCTTCTGGCAGAGAATTCCACAGATTCACCACTCTCTGTGTGAAAAATGTTTTTCTCATCTCAGTCATAAAAGACTTCCCCCTTATCCTTAAACTGTGAGACCCCTTGTTCTGGACTTCCCCAACATCAGGAACAATCTTCCCACATTTAGCCTGTCCAACGCCTTAAGAATTGTGTACGTTTCTGTAAGATCCCCCTCTAAATTCTAGCAAGTACAAGCCGAGTCTATCCAGTCTTTCTTCATATGAAAGTCCTGCCATCCCAGGAAACAGCCTGGTGAACCTTCTCTGCACTCCCTCTATGGCAAGAATGTCTTTCCTCAGATTAGGAGACCAAAACTGTAAACAATACTCCAGGTGTGGTCTCACCAAGGCCCTGTACAACTGCAGTAGAACCTCCCTGCTCCTATACAGAAATCCTTTTACTATGAATGCTAACATACCATTTGCTTTCTTCACTGCCTGCTGCACCTGCATGCCTACTTTCAATGACTGGTGTACCATGACACCCAGGTCTCGTTGCATCTCCCCTTTTCCTAATCGGCCACCATTCAGATAATAGTTTACTTTCCTGTTCTTGCCACCAAATAGTCTAATTTCTTGTTCTTATCCACATTATACTGCATCTGCCATGCATTTGCCCACTCACCCAACCTATCCAAGTCACCTTGCAGCCTCCTAGCATCCTCCTCACAGCTAACACTGCCTCCCAGCTTCGTGTCATCCGCAAACTTGGAGATGTTGCATTCAATTCCCTCGTCCAAATCATTAATATATATTCTCAATAGCTGGGGTTCCAGCACTGAGCCTTGCGGTACCCCACTACTCACTGCCTGCCATTCTGAAAAGGACCCGTTTACTCCTACTCTTTGCTTCCTGTCTGCCAGCCAGTTCTCTATCCACATCAATACCGAACCCCCAATACCGTGTGCTTTAAGTTTGCACACTAATCTCTTATGTGGGACCTTGTCAAAATCCTTCGGAAAGTCCAGATATAACACATCCACTGGTTCTCCCTTATCCACTCTACTAGTTACATCCTCGAAAAATTCTATAAGATTCGTCAGACATAATTTACCTTTCATAAATCCATGCTGACTTTGTCCAATGATTTCACCACTTTCCAAATATGCTGCTATCCCATCTTTAATATCTGACTCTAGCATTTTCCCCACTACCGAAGTTAGACTAACTGGTATGTAATTCCCCGTTTTCTCTCTCCCTCCCTTTTTAAAAAGTGGGGTTACATTAGATACCCTCCAATCCTCAGGAACTATTCCAGAATCTAGAGTTTAGAAAAATTATCACCAATGCATCCACTCTTTCTGGGGCTACTTCCTTAAGTACTCTGGCATGCAGCCTATCAGGCCCTGGGGATTTATCGGTCTTTAATCTGTTCAATTTACCTAACACCACTTCCCGACAAACCTGGATTTCACTCAGTTCCTCCATCTCATTTGACCCCCTGCTATTTCCGGCAGATTATTTATGTCTTCCTTAGTGAAGACAGAACCAAACAGAACCAAAGTAGTTATTCAGTTGGTCTTGTTCCCCATGATCAATTCACCTGTTTCTGACTGCAAGGGACCTACATTTGTTTTAACTAATCTTTTTCTCTTCACATATCTATAAAAACTTTTGCAGTCAGTTTTTATGTTCCCTGCCAGTTTTCTTTCTTAATCTATTTTCCCTTTCCTAATTAAGCCCTTTGTCCTCCTCTGCTGGACTCTGAATTTATCCCAGTCCTCTGGTAGGCTTCTTTTTCTGGCTAATTTGTATGCTTCATCTTTTGTTTTGATACTATCCCTGATTTCCCTTGTTGTCCACGGATGCACTACCTTCCCTGATTTATTATTTTGCCAAACTGGGATGAACAATTGTTGTAGTTCATCCATGCAGTCTTTAAATGCCTTCCATTGCATATCCACCGTCAACCCTTTAAGAATCACTTAAAAGCTTCACTTCAAACCAACCACATTTTCATTTTCAAACCACATTAAGGGGACTCAAGGTCAGTAAAACCACACTCAAAGTTTAGTAGACATGTGTTCAGTGTTATTCACAGTTCAGATTGAGAGACGTGATCCTCTCGCTCCCCCATCTTGCAGAGACTGACTGAGGCACTCAACACTTCTGGGTTTTATAGTCCCTCCAGAAGGGGCGTGGCCTTCAGGAGAGAGAATCTCAAAATTTTATAAACACTAATAACTCTTTTATTTTTCATCGATGGGAAAACTCCTCTTATCCTGCACAACGGAGGGGGACTCGGAGTAAGATGGCCAAAAATCACAGCCGTAAGTGGCAGCTTTTTTTCTAAAATCAATATACAGAACAACAGGAAGTGGCCAAGATCAGACTTTTAGTAATATAGATCAAGTGTTTGGACATGCTAGAGGCAGGAAACATGTTCCCAATGTTGCGGGAGTCCAGAACCAGGGACCACAGTTTAAGAATAAGGGGTAAGCCATTTAGAACGAAGATGAGGAAACACTTTAATCACAAAGAGTTGTGAGTCTGTGGAATTCTCTGCCTCAAAGGCCAGATCTCTGGATGTTTTCAAGAGAGACCAAGATAGGGCTCTTAAAGATAGCAGAGTCAGGGGATACGGGGAGCAGGCAGGAATGGAGTATTGATTGTGGATGATCAGCCATGATCACATTGAATGGCGGAGCTGGCTTGAAGGGCCGAATGGCCTACTCCTGCACCGATTGTCTATTGTCTGTTGTTTATTGGTTAGTTATGAAGCACCAGTTTCCCAGGAAAACGAATTTTAAGTGATGAAACATTGATTCAGAACACCTGTTTGGCAGGGAATCTACTCAGGGATCAAAACCATATTGCTATCCACCTGCATCTGTATATATGACATGACAAAAACGGCATAGCTTGCTCAGTGTGCCCTGGCCTATGTGATCTCCCAATTGCCAAACACTTTAACTCTCTTTTCCATTTCAACACTGGCCTTTCTGTCCTGGGCCTCCTCCATTGTCAGAGTGACTTTCTAAATGGAGGAACAGCATCTCATATTTCACTTGGGCAGCTCACAAACCAACGGTATGAATACTGATTTCTCTAATCATCTATAATATAATACTCTGTGTGTGGGTATGTGTGTGTGTGTCATTTTGTGTGTGTGTCACATCTTCTCGAAAACCCGATGCGATAACGGTGAAATCTTTACATATTCCGGTAGAGATTTGCCTCATGATTTCAAAAATCCCCTCATCTGTAAATTTGATTCATTATTTCCTGAGTTTTTTACTACAATTGTTCACCAATCTGACATATTTTTCAAATCTAACTGCTGAAGCGATCTGATGACGTCCCCCCTCCCCCCCCCCCCCCCCCCCCCCCCCCCCCCCCCCCCGATTCACAGTCATTTTGTCGCCTCCCGACTCGCTGTGCTGTCGACTAGCACTCGCCCGGCCGTCCACAGCGCAGCGCCCAGCCCTGCCGACAGCCCAGCAGCTCAACACTAAGTATATTCACGCCTCGGCTTCCGCAGTGCCCTGCCCCGCCCACAGCCCAAACGCTAAACAAGAAGTATGCTCGTGTTTCGGCTCGGGTTCTAAAACATGGCGGGGGCAGCAGGCGTTATCGTCGCGCGGGCACAGGGCAGCACGGTGGGAAAGTGGTCCTGGCAGCCATTACTCCCTCTGGGAGAGGCCGTCTATGGAGGCATGCGATTCCTCCATTGATCGCAGGGGCACGGGGAATCGTGACGCCTTTTCCTCGCTGGTGATCCTGATCCCACCTGGCTGTCACGGAGGACGACCTCTCCGTCTCCCCCGCCCAATTGTCTGTCACGCAGCTGGGTGATCTTTCCCTCATGGAAGCCACGATTGACCGTCCGCCCGTTCAAAAGACGCCGCAAATCGGAAACCCCAGATCCAAAAGGCAGCGGACACCCGGAAACCCCAGCTCCAAAAGGCAGCAAGCTCCCTCTCTGTGTCCCTCTCTGTGTGCCTCTCTGCCTTTCTGTCCATCTCTCTGCCTCTGTGTCCATCTCTCTGCCTCTGTGTCCCTCTCTGCGTGCCTCTGTGTCCCTCTCCGTGTGCCTCTGTCCCCCTCTCCGTGCCTCTGTGTCCCTCTCTGGGTTGCCTCTGTCTCCCCCCACTCTGCCTCTGTGTCCCTCTCTGTGCCTCTGTGTCCTTCTTTGTCCTTCTCTGTGCCTCTGTGTCCCTTTCTGTGCCTCTGTGTCCCTCTCTCTCTATCCCCCTACCTCTCTAGCCGCCCCTGCGAGTTGTGGGCTATGCGCGAGTGGATAGGGTGGGGCATGGGGTAAAAGGAGTGAATGAATAATATTAACATAATATGAATTGTGGTGGTTAGTGTGTGTGTGGGGGGGGTGGTTAGTGTGTGTGTGTGAGGTTGGTTAGTGTGTGTGTGTGTGGGGGGGGGGGTGGTTAGTGTGTGTGTGGCGCCACAGGCCGTCCCCTCCCCTCGCAAACGTGCATTGAGGGAACGGGACCTAACGGGTCCCACTTGCTTTAGTATCAACTATCCCTTGCATCCCCTCGCTCTCCATCCCTCCCCCACCCTAGTCACATAGTTCCACTGTCATCCTGTTGAGTTTCATTGTCTGTATAACTCTTTGTTACCTTGGCCACAGCCAACAAAGGCTCCACCTTTCCTTGATCATCACTTTTTTGCATAACTTTCATTCATTTGTTCTATATATCACTGTCTTCACTGTCTATATCTCTTGTTTCCCTTTCCCCTGACTCTTTAAGGGTCTCGACCCAAAAAGTCACGTTCCTTTTCTTCACAGATGCTGCCTTACTCCTGCTTTTGTCTATCTTTAGTTTAAACAACATGATCTTCAGGAGTCTAATCAGCTCTCCATAATTGACAGGTATGCATTGGCCATGGGCTGGACGTGCCAAAATGATTTGTAAAATAGTTTACTCCAAACTCCATGTACAACACAAGTGGAGAGTCCTGTTGTGCTGAAGCCGGTGAATGAATTGTTTCTCTTCACCCTATTATTTTACTTTGTTTTTCTTCAACTTAGGGCAGCACAATAGCGCAGTGGTAGAATTGCTGCCTAACAGCGCCAGTGAGCCGGGTTCGATCCTGACTATGGGTGCTATCTGTACGGAGTTTGTACGTTCTCCCTGTGACCACATGGGTTTTCTTCAGGTGCTCCGGTCTCCTCCCACACTCCAAAGGTGTACAGGTTTGCAGAATAATTGGCTTTGGTAAAATTGTAAGTTGTCCCTAGTGTGTAGAATAATGTCAGTGTGTGGGGATCGCTGGTCAACATGTACCTGGTGGACTCTGCGCAGTATCTCTAAAATCTATAAAGTCTGGGTGCAACTACAGAATGGCTAGGAGCACCAGGAGACAATGTCCCTGTCAAGTCAACATCAGATATGAGCCGGTGTCAGCATCTGCAGTGTATGAATAGCCTTGGTAATCATCTGGGGAAGAGGCTGAATATTATTCATGCTTTAATCTATGCAAAGAATGCCCATCAGCCCACTGATGTTTATGGAATGGAAACAAACTCGCTGCAGCACTGTGCATTTACCAGTTTGTTTCAAACAACTCTTGCGGCCCAGATAACTCTAATATTACAATAATGTTATACGGTCGTCTGACGTGGCGTGATCACTATTCCCCATGACGGTGCTCGGGTGCTTCTCCAGCTCACCAGTAATGGTGCTCTGCTTCAGCAGCAGCTCCAGCATCTCCAGCTTCTCCATCTTCATTGATTCCAGCTCAGATTCATGTTTGCCTTCCATTTCCAGGACTTTCTGCTCCAGAACGCTGAATGCAAGAAAACAACATGGAGAAATGAGAAATTTAAAAAAAACCCTTCATACTGATAATGTGTAGGTAAGAACTGCAGATGCTGGTTTAAATCGAAGGTAGACACAAAATGCTGGAGTAACTCAGCAGGACAGGCAGCATCTCTGGAGAGAAGGAATGGGTGATGTTTCGGGTCGAGACCCTTCTTCACACTGAAGTCTGAAGAAGAGTCTCGGCCCAAAACGTCGCCATTCCTACTCACCAGACATGCTGCCTGTCCCGCTGAGTTACTCCATCATTTTGTGTCTACCTTCATACTGATAACTTATCTAAGTAATTCTGGGCCTCCTACAATGTTCAAAGTTAAATCCCATGTTTGTGTCACTTTCCCCAGCAAGCATGGGATGGGATTTCTTTGAAGCTAATAAATAGTTTAAAGGGAGACGGGTAAATCAAATTATTCATTCCAAATAGGAAGAAAGATTCTAAGAGGTAAGAGGCAATAGTGGCTGGTAAAGGAAGTCAAGGACAGTATAAAAATAAAAGAGAAATATAGTATAGCAAAGATGAGCGGGAAGCCAGAGGATTGGGCAACATTTAAAGAGCAACAGAAGATAACCAAAAAGGGGAGTTATACGGGGGGAAAAGATAAGGTACAAAGGTATGCTAGCCAAGAATATAAAGGAGGATAGTGAAAGCTTCTTTATGTATGTGATGAGGAAAAAAATAGTTAAGACAAATGTGGGTCCCTTGAAGACAGAAACAGGTGAATTTATCATGGGGAACAAGGAAATGGCAGACGAGTTGAACAGGTACTTTGGATCTGTCTTCACTAAGGAAGACACAAACAATCTTCCAGATGTACTGGTGGCCAGAGGATCTGGGGTGACGGAGGAACTAAAGGAAATTCACATTAGGCAGGTAATCGTGTTGGGTAGACTGATGGGACTGAAGGCTGATGAATCCCCAGGGCCTGATGGTCTGCATCCCAGGGTACTTAAGGAAGTGGCTGATCATTTTCCAATGTTCTATAGATTCAGGATCAGTTCCTGTGGTGGAAGGGGTTGTGGGGGAGGGGGGTTATGGGGGAGGGGGCTGTGGGGGAGGGTGTGTGTGGCGGGGGGAAGGTGTCTATGTGGGCAGGAGGGGTGTGGGAGCGGGGAGGATGGATATGTGGGGGCGGGGTGTGTGTGTGGGGGGGGGGGTGAGTGTGGGTGGGGCGGTGTTGCGGGCAGAGGGGTTGTAGGGGAGGGGTGTGTGAGCGGGAGGAGGGGTGTGTGGGTCAGGGGGGGTGTGGGGATTGTGGGAACCGAGGATTGTGAGAAGGGAGGATTGTGAGGGGGGAGTTGTGGGGGCAGGGTTGGTTGTGGAGGCGGCGGGTGGGCTTGAGGGAGCGGGAGGGTTGCGTGGGGGGGGTGGGTTGTGGGGCTGGGGTGTTTGTTGGGGCGGTGGGTTTGTGGGGGCGGGGGGTTTGTGTGTGGGGGGGCATGTGGGGCGGAGGGGTTGTGGGGGCGGGGTGTGTGTGTGTGTGTGTGTGTGGGTGGGTGTGGTGTGCGGGTGGGGGGGTCAGTGTTCGGCGGGGCAGTGTTAGGCGGGGGGGTGTGTGGGGCGGGGGGGTGTGTGGGGCGGGGCAGTGTTAGGCGGGGGGGGTGTGTGGGGCGGGGGGGGGTGTGTGGGGCGGGGCAGTGTTAGGCGGGGGGGGGGGTGTGGGGACGGACGATTGTGGGGACAGACGATTGTGGGGGAGGGGTGGGGTTGAGGGGGCGACGGGGTTGTGGGGGTTTGGGGATTGCATGGGGGTTGGGTTGTGGGGGCCAGGGAAGGTTGTGTGTGTGGGTTGGGGGTCGGGGGATTGTGGGGGAGGGAGGGGGTGTGTGAGGTCAGGGGATTGTGGGGGTGGTACGGGCGGGGAGGTTGTAGAGATGGAGGGGTTGCGTGGGGAGGTTGTGGGGGGCGGGTTTGATTGTGGGGGTGGGGGGGGGTCGTGAGTGCGGGGGGATTGTGGGGGAGGGGGCTTGTGGGGGAGGGGGCAGTGAGCTCGGAGGAAAGACGGGGGAAGAGCCATGGGGGAGGGGAGCATCACGGGGGAGGAGCCAACGAGGGGAACCAGAGGGATATTAGCTGGAATTGGAGGTGTTATGGGGACTCACAGCGGGCGCTGGTCGCTGGTCGTTCTCCTCTGTCAGGAAGAGCGTCTCCACTTTCCGTTTGGCAACAATGAGTCCCCAACGCTGGGCTGCCACTTGGGGCTGGGCAGCTGCTTGGGGCGGGGCTGGTCCTTGGGGCGGGTCTGCTGCTTGTGACAGGGCTGCCACTTGGGGCTGGGCAGCTGCTTGGGGCGGGGCTGGTACTTGGGGCAGGGCTGCTTGGGGCTGGGCTGCCGCTTGGGGCGGGGCTGCTGCTTGGGGCTGGGCAGCTGCTTGGGGCTGGGCTGCTGCTAGGGGCGGGGCGCGGCTGGGCTGCTTCGGGTCCCTCCGAAAGTCCGGTTAGATACTTCCGCCGTCCACCCTCAGCTCCGATAAAGACGCGACGGCGCAGGAAGATGCGGACTGTCCCGGGGAGTGACAGGGGAAGTGACTAATCCGCGTGGAGCCGACTGGCAGGATTAGAGATCGATCTGCGCACGTGCGTTTAAAAAAAAAATTAAACCTCACTAACATTTGCGATATTCAACCGATTGGAACAAAACTGGGTGCAATCGCTGCGCAGGAGAACGGTGAGTGAACTGGCGAAAAATCGCAGTGCTATCATTTTTGCGCAAATAGAAAGACCGCCAAACCGGAAGATAACATGATCAGAGTTTTAGTCATGTATAGATGAAATAGAGGCACATTTGGATAGCAGTAACAGGATCGGTCGGAGTCAGCATCGATTTACGAAGGGGAAATCATGCTTGACTAATCTTCTGGAATTTTTTGAGTATGTAACTAGGAAAATGGAAAAGGGAGAGCCAGTGGATGTAGTGTACCTGTAACTTTCAGAAAGCGTTTGATAAGGTCCCACATAGGAGATTAGTGGGCAAAATTATAACACATGGTATTGGGGCTAGGGTGCTGACATGGATAGAAAATTGGTTGGCAGACAGGAAACAAAGAGTAGGGATTAACGAATCCCTTTCAGAATGGCAGGCAGTGATTAGTGGGGTACCGCAAGGCTCGGTGCTGGGACCGCAGCTATTTACAATATACATTAATGATTTCGATGAAGGGATTACAAGTAACATTAGTAAATTTGCAGATGACACAAAGCTGGGCGGCAGTGTGAACTGTGAGGAGGATGCAGGGTGACTTGGACAGATTGGGTAAGTGGGCAGATGCATGGCAGATGCAGTTTAATGTGGATAATTGTAAGGTTATCCACGTTGGTGGCAAAAACAGGAAGGCAGATTAGTACCTGAATGGTGTCAAGTTAGGAAACTGGGAAGTACAATGGGATTTGAGGGTCTTTGTTCATCAATCACTGAAAGTAAGCATGCAGGTACATCAGGCAGTGAAGAAAGCTAATGGCATGATGGCCTTCATAACAAGAGGAGTTGAGTATAGGAGCAAAGAGGTCCTTCTGCAGTTGTACAGGGCACTAGTGAGACCACACCTGGAGTATTGTGTGCAGTTTTGGTCTCCAAATTTGAGGAAGTACATTCTTGCTATTGAGAGAGTGCAACGTAGGGTCACGAGGTTAATTCCCAGGATGGCTGGACTATAAAGAAGGACAGTAAAAGCTTCTTTAGATATGTTAAGGGATAAAGAGTAGCAAAGTTAAATGTGGGTCCCTTGAAGGCTGACACGGGTGATATTATTATGGGCAACAAGGAAATGGCAGAAGAGTTGAATAGGTACTTCGGATCTGACTTCACTAAGGAAGACACAAACAATCTCCCAGATTTACTGGAGGACAGAGGATCTAAGGGGGTAGAGGAACTGAAAGAAATTTTCATTAGGCGAGAAATAGTATTGGGTAGACTAATGGGACTGAAGGATGATAAATCCCCTGGGCCTGATGGTCTGCATCCCAGGGTCCTCAGGGAGGTGGCTCTAGAAATATTGGACGCATTGGTGATCATTTTCCAATGTTCAATAGATTCAGGATCAGTTCCTGTGGATTGGAGGATAGCTAATGTTATCCCACTTTTCAAGAAAGGAGCGAGAGAGAAAACGGGGAATTACAGACCAGTTAGCCTGACTTCGGTGGTGGGAAAGATGCTGGAGTCAATTATTAAGGAGGTAATAATGGGGCATTTGGATAGCAGTAAAAGGATTAGTCCAAGTCAACATGGATTTATGAAAGGGAAATCATGCTTGACTAATCTACTGGAATTTTTTGAGGATGTGACAAGTAAAATGGATGAAGGGGTGCCAGTGGATGTAGTGTATCTAGACTTTCAGAAAGCCTTTGCTAAGGTCCCGCACGGAGACTGGTAACTAAAATTAGAGCACATGGTATTGGGGGTAGGGTGTTGACATGGATAGAAAATTGGTTGGCAGACCGGAAGCAAAGAGTAGGAGTGAACGGGTTCTTGTCAGAATGGCAAGCCGTGGCGAGTGGAGTGCCGCAAAGCTCGGTGTTGGGGCCGCAACTGTTTACCATATATATTAATGATTTGGAAGAGGGAATTAGGAGCAACACTAGCAAGTTTGCAGATGACACAAAACTGGGTGGCGGTGTGAACTGTGAAGAGGATGTTAGGAGGTTACAGGGTGACCTGGACAGGTTGAGTGAGTGGGCAGATGCGTGGCAGATGCTGTATAATATAGATAAATGTGAGGTTATCCACTTTGGCGGCAAAAACAAGGGGGCAGATTATTATCTCAATGGGGTTAGGTTAGGTAAGGGGGAGATGCAGCGAGACCTGGGCGTCCTTGTACACCGGTCACTGAAAGTTGGCTTACAGGTACAGCAGGCAGTGAAGAAAGCTAATGGAATGTTGGCCTTCATAACAAGAGGATTTCTGTATAGGAGTAAAGAGGTTCTTCTGCAGTTATATATGGCTCTTGTGAGAACACATCTGGAGTATTGTGCACAGTTTTGGTCTCCTAATTTGAGGAAGGACATCCTTGTGATTGAGGCAGTGCAGCGTAGGTTCACGAGATTGATCCCTGGGATGGCGGGACTGTCATATGAGGAAAGATTGAAAAGACTAGGCTTTTATTCACTGGAGTTTAGAAGGATGAGGGGGTTCTTATAGAAACATATAAAATTATAAAAGGACTGGAAAAGCTAGATGCATGAAAAATGTTCCCTATGTGGGGCGAGTCCAGAACCAGGGGCCACTGTCTTAGAATAAAGGGGAGGTCATTTAAGACTGAGGTGAGAAAAAACTTTTTCACCCAGAGTTGTGAATTTATGGAATTCCCTGCCACATAGGGCAGTGGAGGCCAAGTCACTGGATGGATTTAAGAGAGAGTTAGATAGAGCTCTTGGGGCTAGTGGAGTCAAGGGATATGGGGAGAAGGCACGCACGGGTTATTGATAGGGGACGATCAGCCATGATCACAATGAATGGCGGTGCTGGCTCGAAGGGCCGAATGACCTCCTCCTGCACCTATTTTCTATGTTTCTATGTTTCTATGAATGTCATATGTTGAAAGAATGGAGCGACTGGGCTTGTGTACACTGGAAATTAAAAGCATGAGTAGGGATCTAATTAAAACATATAAAATGATTAAGGGATTGGACGCGCTAGATGCAGGAAACATATTCCCGATGTTGGTGGAGTACAGAACCAGGGGCCACAGTTTAAGAATAAGTGGTAAGCCATTTGAAAAGGAGATGAGGAAACACTTTTTCACCCAGAGAGTTGTGAATCTGTGGAAGATCTCTGCCTCAGAAAACAGTAGAGGCCAATTCTCTGGATGTTTTCGAGTTCTTAAAGATAGCAGAGTCAAGAGATATGGAGAGAAGGCAGGAACTGGGTACTGATTGTGGATGATCAGCCATGATCAGTGAATGGCGGTGCTGGCTCGAAGGGCTGAATGGCCTACTCCTGCACCTATTGTCTATAAGACTTCAACAACCAGAAATTGTTCTTTGATCACATTGCATTCTTATCATAAAAAACTGTTACTCTTTTTCAAAACCACACAAAGTGCTAGAGTAACTCAACGGATCAGGCAGCATCTCTGGAGAACATGAATAGGTTACATTTCACAGAGTGCTGGAGTAACTCAACGGGTCAGGCAACATCTCTGGAGAACATGAATAGGTTACATTTCACAGAGTGCTGGAGTAACTCAACGGGTCAGGCAGCATCTCTGGAGAACATGAATAGGTGACGTTTCGGGTCTAGACCCATCTTCAGACGTTTTATATTGTCAGGTAATATACAAGTGATCAATGTCTGAAAAAGCCATGGTGACATTGCAACGAAAGTAGCTCCATATCAAGTTTAGTATCACAGGATGAAGACTTAAGCAATAGTGGGACCATGCGGTTTAAAAAAGGTTTTTAATGCATTTATGTTACAAAATAAATTGGGGCAGCACGGTAGAGTTGCTGCCTTACAGGGCCAGAGACCTGGGTTCAAAACTGACTATGGGTGCTGTCTGTATGGAGTTTGTACGTTTTCCCTGAGACTACGTGGGTTTTCTCCGGGTGCTCCGGTTTTGGTAATTTGTCTTCGGTAAAAATAGTAAATTGTCCCTAGAATGTCAGATAGTTCTAGTGTACGGGGATCGCTGGTTGGTGTGGACTCGGCGGGTACGAGGGCCTGTTTCCGCACTGTATCACTAAACTAAACTAAACTAAATTAGTATATAGCGTATATGGGAGAAAGATAATCTCCAGAGGAATACCTTTGAATGCATTTTGTTGTACGGGTCACTGCCCATGTAGTAATCGCCGTTAGAAAGTGGATACCACTGTGTTGAACCACTGTGGTTGGTATAATGTACAGCAATGTGTACATTTGCCCAGGCATTTCAAATGGAAGATTAAAAAACTCAGATAGTTGCAGGAACAGATTCACTGATAGGCCGGAACAGGTAAGAACAGCGATTCCTTCATCTGAAGGAGGTATTAACCAGATGAACAATACTATTGGATTGATCATGGTCATCAGTTTCATGGCCATCATTACTGATAGCAATTTACCTTTTTTTAAATCGGTTTTGCTTTTATGAATATAAATTCTCCAACTGCCATGATGAGGTTTCAACATACACCTACAAATGTTTAGTCCAGCTTCTGGGTGACTAATTTGAGAACTTAACCATTGCACTATCACTGTGATGAAGCAGGGAGAGATTTTGAATGTAATATGGTTGGTCACGGAGGTCTGGAGTGACAGCTATGATTTTATTAAGGACAAACCGGGGAAACTGGACATTTGAACTCAGTATTTCTGGCATTGTTTGGTTTGTTCTCCAAATGTTATTCTTGATTCAAATGAGTTTAAAAACTGTTATCCTTTATTTAAGATTATCCAAAATAATATTTTGCTAATAGGACAGGAGAATGAGTGCTTACATTTTCAAAGACCCAATCCAAAGGCTTCTGCTTGGTCCTAGATGATATCAATGTCTACTGGAACTGCCTAGGGATGTTGTGCTTTAGAAAGCAATGCTGTTGTGGACAATCTTTCATTCAGCTTATGACTGATCTATACTTCAACTTCATTACCAGGCTTCAATCCGAGTGTCCCGATACCTGCACCATGCAATTTATACATCTCAGTCATGATCATTTAAGTGTTCTAGCTCTGAATAATTTGATGAGAGAAATCAATTTTTAAACAACCTTTTGGGTGGCAGTCATGCTGCCAGAATGCCTTAGTTTTTACTGTGGCATTTGAAGTCACAGAATGAAAACAAGCTCCAAGAATAAGTCCTTGTGTCTTTTGTTGCATATTTCAACAGTTGCGTGACAGTGCAAGTCTTTAGCTGTTTCAATAACACCACCCGCATTTAAACATACCTGTTCTTTTCTTGGAGATTAGTAATTTCCAGGTTCTGCACCATGATCTGTTTCTCCAGTTTGTTGATTGACAGCGAGTTCTCTAGCAGCTGTATTTCAAGGCGTAATGTTTGGTTCAGAACCTAAAAGCAACACAAACTATCCATCAGAACAAAGTCCTTTCTTCAGAAGTGATAGGAGCAGAATTAGGCCATTTGGCCCATCATGTCTACTCCACCACTCAAACATGGCTGATCTATCTCTCCCTCCTAACCCCATTCCCCTGCCTTCTCCCCATAACCCCTGACACCCGCACTAATCAAGAATATATCAATCTCCTTAAAAATATCCATTGACGGCCTCCACAGCCTTCTGTGGCAATGAATTCCACAGATTCACCACCCTCTGAATAAAGAAATTCCTCCTCATCTGCTTCCTAAAGATACATCATTTTATTCTGAACATTCTAGTTCCAGACTCTTCCACTAATGGAAACATCCTCTCCAGACCACAGAGCACAGACCACGCTCGCAGAACACAGAGCACAGAGGGTAGACTGTTAGAACATATTTTCTCGGATGAAAATGTTAAAAGAATTGTGGGCATGGCTTAAGGAAATGTGCGGGACAAGTTTCTAACACAGAGAGTGGTGGGTACCTGAAATATAGTGTCATGGGTGGTGGTGGAGGCAGATACGATAGTGGCATTTAAGAGACTTTTGGACAGTCACATGGATATTCTGGGAATGGAGGGATGTGGATCACGTGCAGGCAGGAGAGATTAGTTTAATTTGACATCATAATCAGTGACGTTGTGAGCCGAGGAGCCTATTCCTGTCTAGTGCTGTTTAACTGTTGATCAATTACAGGCAGTTGGAGCTTCATCACAAATTCAAAGCCCAGTTAGAATATTTACATCAAGGGCTTACAATAGCTCAGGACTTCACAAACCTTTGCACAGGACTTCTGAACTTCTGGACATTTATCTGATCACATGAATCAGAATCAAATATCTGATCAGATAAAAATTGATCTTATAGAGGTGTAAAAAATCAGGAGAGGAATGGATTGGGTAGACACAATGAGTCTCTTGCCAAGAGTAGAGGAATCGAGAACCAAAGGGCATAGGTTTAAGGTGAAGGGGGAAAGATCTAATAGGAACCTGAGGGGTAACTTTTCACACAAAGGGTGGTAGGTGTATGGAATGAGCTGCCAGAGGAAGTAGTTGATGAAGGGACTATTGCAACATTTAAGAAACATGTACATAGATAGGAAACGTTGAGAGGTCCAATATGGACCAAATGCAGGCAGGTGGGAGGAGCGTAGATGGGACATGGTGGTCGGTGTGGGCAAGTTGTGCTGAAGTTCCTGTTTCCAAGCTGTGTGACTATGACTATATGAACCATCGCATGTATAACCGTTCCGATTTGTCAGAAATAAATAATTTATTGTTCTTAATTATTAATATTAACACTGTTCCTCGCTCGACAGATGCTTTGAGGCTATCTTTCCCATCCCCCCCCTCTCCTCCTCCCCTCTCCCCTCCCGCTCTCTCTGTGTCTGCCCCTTTCTCTCCGCATCTCTGTGTCTGCCCCTCTCTGTCACTGCCCCCTCTCTCTCTGCCCTCTCTCTACACTCCCTCTCCCTCTCTAGACGCGCCTGTGAGTTGGGGAGCTATGCGTGAGTGGATAGGGAGGGGGTGGTTAGTGTGTGAGTGACGCCGCAGGCCGCCCCCCCCCCCAGGGGACGGGACCCAACGGGTGCCACTTGTCTAGTGACTATTAAAACTCTGTGTGTGTGTGTGTGTGTGTGTGTGTGTGTGTGTGTGGCTGTGTGTGTGTGTGTGTGTGTGTGTGTGTGTGTGTGTGTCTGTCTGTGTGTGTGTGTGTGTGTGTGTGTGTGTGTGTGCGTCTGTCTGTGTGTGTGTGTGTGTGCGTCTGTCTGTGTGTGTGTGTGTGTGTGTGTGTGTGTGTGTGTGTGTGCGTCTGTGTGTGTGTGTGTGTGTGTGCGTCTGTCTGTGTGTGTGTGTGTCTGTGTCTGTGTCTGTGTGTGTGGTGTGTGTGTGTGTGTGTGTGTGTGTGTGTGTGTGTGTGTGTGTGTGTGTGTGTGTGTGTGTGATCACATTTTCTCAAATAAACAACGCCCTGACGTTAACATTTTTACATATTCCTCTAGAAATTTATCCCGTGGCCTCATCTGCAAAATTCATGCATTATTTCTCGAGTTATTAATCAAAACTTTCAAAAATCTGAAATAGCTTAGAAAATAAAACCGGCTGGCTTTGGCTGATGACGTGATGACGTCACAATGGCTGCACGCTGTGTTGACGCACTGCAAGTGACGTCCGCTCGCAGGGACCGTGCCCCCCCCCCCCGCTCATGGTGCTCGGGTCCATGACCGCCCGCTGCCTCCCACGAGTCCACGACCGCCCACAGCCCAGACCAGCCCAGGGCCACCCACCCCGTTCCCCTATTCCTCTCCTCCTCTTCCCCCCTCTTCCTCTTCCCCGCCTCCTCCTCTCCCACCTCTCCTCTTCTCCCTCTCTCCTCCTATCCTCCCTCCTCCTCTCCCCCCCTCCTTCTCTCCCTCTCTCCTCCTCTCCCCCCTCTTCTTCTCCTGCCCTCCTCTTCTTCTCCTGCCCTCCTCTCCCTCCTCCTACTCTCCCCTCCCCTCCTCTCCCCCTCATCCTCTCCCCCTTCTCTTCCTCCTCCTCTCTTCCCCCTCTCCCCCCTCCTCCTCCCCCTACCTCTTCCTCTCCCCCTCCTCCTCCTCTCTCCCCTCCTCCTCTCCCGCCATCCTCTCCTCCCCCACCTCCTCCCCCCTCTCCCTCCTTCTCCCGCCTCCTACTCTCCCCTCTCCTCCTCTCCCCCATCCACCTCTTGCCCCCCCTCCTCCTCTCCCCCTCAACCTCATCCTCCTCTCCACCCATCCTCCTCCCCTCTTCTGCACCTCGCTCCTCCCCTTCTCTCCCCCTCCCCCCTCACACCCTCCCCTCCTCCTCTCCACCCCCTCCTCCGCCTTTCCCCCCTCCTCTCCACCCCCTTGTCTCACCCCCTCTCTCCCCTCACTCCCCCTCTCTCTCCCCTTGCTCTCCCCCCACCTCTCACCCCCTCCCCCCCACTCTCCCCCCTCCTCCCTCTCTCTGTCTCTGCGCCTCTCTCTCTCTACCCCTCACTCTCTGCTTCTGCCCCTCTCTCTCTGCCCCCTCTCTCGCTGCCCCCTCTTTCTCTGCCCTCTCTCTCTTCCCTCCTCCCCCTCTGGATGCGCCTGCGAGTTGGGCGCTGTGCGTCAGTGGATAGAACGGGGATGGGGTAAAAGGAGCCAATTAATAATAATATAATATGAAGGGGGGTGTTTAATGTGTGTGTGGGGGGGGGGGGTGGTTAGTGTGTGTGGGGGGGTTACTGTGTGTGTGTGGGGGGGTGGTTAGTGTGTGTGGGGAGGGGGTTACTGTGTGTGTGTGGGGGGTGGTTAGTGTGTGTGTGGGGGTTACTGTGTGTGTGACGCCGCAGGCCCCCCTCCCCCCCCCCCCCCACTGCAATCACTCGTCTAGGGGACGGGACCCAACGAGTCCCACTTGGCACTTGGTCTAAAGCTGTCCTGTACATGTACCTGCCAAATATTTCTCAAGCATTGCCAGAATTATCACATCTGGCAGCTAATTCCATACACTCTCCACACTGTGTGAAAAATTTACCCCAAAGATTCCAATTAAATTTGTCCCCATTCACCTTTAATGTATGTCCTCTGGTTCTCGATCTCCCTACTCTGGGCAAGAGACTCTGTGCATCTACCCAGTCTATTTCACTCATGATTTTATACACCTCCATAAGATCACCTCTCACCCTCTCGTGCTGCAAGGAATAGAGTCCCAGCCTGCTCAACCTCTCCATATACGACCAGAACTATCAGCCTGGGAAGTCTTGCTCTCCCTCCTTCATTGTTTGTCCAGCTGGAGCTTGCATGAGTTACACCCAAGGGAACACTGAGAATATTTCCAGAGAGCCAGTTGCAAACAAGGTTACACAATAATAGGTAGTGAATGGCTGGGACGATCCTCATTGACTTTCAAAGGAATGTTTTCTAGTCATCTTTAGTCATTAATTTTAAGAAGGCATGGCATCTCCTTTCACTTTTACGCAGATGATAGCCAGTTATATATGCCACTCAGGAAAGAAGACGACTATTCTCAGTCTGAAGAAGGGTTTCGGCCTGAAACGTCGCCTATTTCCTTCGCTCCATAGATGCTGCTGCACCCGCTGAGTTTCCCCAGCAATTTTGTGTACCTTCGACTATTCTCTAAAATCACTTCTGTCTTGTCTTGAGGACATTAAGTCCTGGATGGCCTTAAACTTTCTGGGACTTAATGAAGAGAAGACAGAGGTGATTTTGTTTGGCCCCAATGGCTGCCGTGAACCTCCCTTTGTTGACTTGGGTCCACTGGCATTGTCCGTAAAGCCAACCGTTTTGAACCTGGGTTTTAGGATGGACGGTGATTTTAAACTAGATAAACACATAGGCGCGGTGGTTAAGTCCAGCTTCTTTCACCTAAGGAAGCTGGCAAAGGTGAAGCCCATTCTCGAGCGGCAGCATTTTGAAACAGTAATCCATGCCTTTATTACATCTAGGCTGGATTACAGTAACGCACTCTACTCTGGAGTCGCACGAGCTTCATTGGCACGTCTCCAGCTTGTTCAAAATGCTGCCGCTCGCCTTTTGACCGGAACTCGAAAGAGGGAGGACATTACGCCAATTTTGGCCTCCCTTCACTGGCTCCCAGTGCACTTTCGAGTTCATTTCAAAATTATTTTATTTGTTTTTAAATCGTTGAATGGGCTCGCTCCGCCTTACCTCTCTGAGCTGCTCCACCTATATGCTCCTGATCAGCTGCTCCTTGAGGTACCAAGGTCTAAGCGGAAGCTCAGAGGGGATAGAGCCTTTTCTGTTGCTGCTCCGGCACTCTGGAACACCTTGCCGCTGCACATCAGACAGGCCCCCTCACTGTCCATCTTCAAATCCTCCCTAAAAACTCATTTTTATTCTTTGGCTTTCGACACTGGCTGAGGCATTGCTCCTGTTCTTAGTGCTTTTAATGTCTTTTAATTTTTAGTATGTTTTTTGTAGTCCTTCGTTTTACGGTTTTTAATGGTTTGTAATAGCTTTTTGTCCATGAGTTCTCATGTACAGCAATTTGTGGCAACTGCAGTTGTTTAAAGCGCTTTATAAATAAAGTTATTATTATTATTATTATTATTTCTGAAACTCATTGATACAAACCAAAAGCCACTCAGAAGGGAAATAACACGGCAATTGTTGGCCAAATTGCTAACCTGAAACTGTGTACTTAGCAACCCAGCAAGCCAAACATTGACCTCAGCATAATAGAGAGATGAGCTTTGAACCTTTGTTATCCCCTGGGCATCAATACTAAAGACTGAAGGGTAACGTGCACTCCCATCATTTCAAACATCATCCCAGTTTATGAGTTTCTCATTAACTGTGCATCTTCTTTCTTTTAAAGTCAGCAACTAGTTAGCAAACCCACAGTGAATTAGGTTCACAATGGGTTAGATCAGTTTGTAGTTCAGAGATACAGTGCGGAAACAGGCCCTTCGGCCCACCAAGTCCGTGCCGATTAGCGATCCCTATACACTATCACTATCCTACACACTAGGGACACTTTGCAATTTTTACTGAAGTCAAGAGAGAATGGAGCGGCTGGGCTTGAACACTCTGGAGTTTAGAAGGATGAGAGGAGATCTTATTAAAAAATATACGATTGTTAAAGGTTTGGACACGCTAGAGGCGGGAAACATGTTCCCGATGTTGGAGGAGTCCAGAACCAGGGGCCACAGTTTAAGAATAAGGGGTAAGCCATTTAGAACAGAGACGAGGAAACACTTTTTCTCACAGGGAGTTGTAAGTCTGTGGAATTCTCTGCCTCAGGGGGCGGTGGAGGCCGGTTCTCTGGATACTTTCAAGAGAGAGCTAGATAGGGCTCTTAAAGATAACGGAGTCAGGGGATATGGGGAAAAGGCAGGAACGTGGTACTGGTTGTGGATGATCAGCCATGATCACATTGAATGGCGGTGCTGCCTCGAAGGGCTAAATGGCCTACTCCTGCACATATTGTCTATTGTCAATTAACCTACTAACCTGTATGTCTTTGGAGTGTGGGAGGAAACCAGAGCACCTGGGAAAACCCATGCGATCATGGGGAGAACGTAGTAATTGTATTGTATTGAATATATTAAGAGGAGAAGGCTGTTCAGCTGCCCAAGATTTGTCACTCACATAGATAATAGCTGAGGCTCCAACTGTATTTACCTACTTTTAATTAATACTTGACCATTTGTAGTTATCAACAGTAAACCAGAAAGCAGGACAGATTGCATGATAAGGTGGGACAAATTATGACTGAAGTGAGGTATTCAAAGAAAGTAAAACTTTCAAAGTATTCATCACAAGGAGCTGCTAAGAGATTGTTTCCACTGGCTAGACATTCAAAAATTCAGCCCACAGTTTCAGGATGTGGTGTCAGCTATTTAGGAGAGAACATTTCACTGAAGGGGAGGAAAATTTGGAATTTTCCATCCCAGGTGGCTGCTGTTCTGTCATTAAACGTACTAATACTGAATGATAGATTTGTGGACACAAAGTGAATATATGGTTTATATTAAGGGCAGGAATGTTCAGAAGGGATCTTAGTGAACAATCTCCGGGTATCACAAGCCTGACCAGAAATGCCTACTGTCCATTTTGCTCTCCCTTTGGTGCTCAACCCACTGAGTTCCACCAGAAAATATCACAAGGGCTAGGGCTTCATCCATCTCTTGTCCTTAATGGACATGGCATACACCACCTAAATGCCCATCAAAAGTTCAACATTTATACAGAACTATATATTTCAGTGGAATTTGAAGTTTCTTGCACATTTATCAAATGTTCTATTATATTTTCTCACATGGAGAAGATATAACAGCCTTTCAAAAAGGATTGTCTAAATTTGACGAGGACCTGTATACCATATATAGACTAACTTATATCTAAAATATACCAATGTGTGGATTTTCTCAAATAGAGTATTTATTGACCACATTAAATGCCAAATACATATATCTGGCCTTGATTTATAACATGTGATCAATTTTACAAAAAGGAGGACATTGGAACTGAAATAATCATCACAACAGTGAACAGCGATGAACATCCAAAGTAAATGTTTTCCTTACAGCACACAGAACTGAACTGAAATGATCAACTTCATCCTTTTAAACTAAATATTATGAACTATCAAAAATCATTGATTACAGTTCTATTGTATCCACAAACATTTAATTTATTAATGAGGGCATCTCCTGCACTTATGAGACTATCAAAACACCTGCTCTGCTGAAATGCAAGTATATTTATCTATCTTGTATCTAGTACTATTACTAAAACTATCATATTGACCACTTCCGGTCTGTGTTGTACCTTTCACCTTCCCCCTCCCGCACCCCTCCTTCCCTTTCCCCATTTCCCCCTCCCACTTTCCCCCACCCCCTTTCCCCCCTCCCCCATTACTCCCTCCCCCTCTTCCTCACTAACCTCCCCTTCCCCCTCCTCCTCCTCACACACGCCCCATCCCCCATTTCCCCATTTCCCCCTCCCCCTCCATTCCTCCCCACACCCCCCTCCCCTACACACTCACACCCCCCCTTTACCACTCACCCATTCCTCCCCCTTCCCCCCACCAACCCCCTCACACTACCCTTCCCCCCACACCACCCCTCCCCCCCACACCACCCCCTCTCCCCCACAGCATAACCTTCCCCTCATCCTTCCCCCCCCCCATACCGCCACTCCCCCTTACCACCCCTCCCCTCCACACCAGCCCCTCCCCCCACACCACCCCCCCCCCCCCGCCCACACCAACACCTCCCCTCCACATCAACCCCTCCCCCCACACCACCCTCTCCACCCCACGTCCCGCCCCCCACACCACCCTCTCCCCCCACACCACCCCTCGTCCCGCCCCCCCGTCAACGTAATGTCCATTATTTGACTTTTCTGTTGAGCGGCATTCGGTTCGTTGGCGTGTAGGCGACGCTGCCTTTCGGGTAGGTGATATTTCGGCAGAGCGGTCATTCGGTGAGTTTGCTTTTACTATCTAAATTGTGTCAAGTTGGGAAAAGGGGAAGTACAACGGGATCTGGGGGTCCTTGTTCATCAGTCTATGAAAGTAAGCATGCAGGTACAGCACGCAGTGCAGAAAGCGAGTGGCATGTTGGCCTTATAACAAGAGGAGTTGAGTACAGGAGCAAAGAGGTCCTTCTGCAGTTGTACAGGGCCCTAGTGAGACCACACCTGGAGTATTGTCTGCAGTTTTGGTGCCCTATTTTGAGGAAGGACATTCTTGCTATTGAGGGAGTGCAGCATGGGTTTACAAGGTTAATTCCTGGGATGGCGGGACTGTCATATGCTAAGACAATGGGGCGGCTGGGCTTGTACACTCTGGAGTTTAGAAGGATGAGAGGGCATCTTATTGAAACATATAAGATTATTAAGAGCTAGAGGCAGGAAACATATTCCCGATGTTGGGGGAGTCCAGAACCAGGGGCCACTGTTTAAGAATAAGGGGTAAACCATTTAGAACGGAGACGAGGAAACACTTTTTCTCACAGAGAGTTGTGAGTCTGGAATTCTCTTGAATGTGAGGCATGAAT
Organism: Amblyraja radiata; assembly: GCF_010909765.2. Taxonomy (NCBI): domain Eukaryota; kingdom Metazoa; phylum Chordata; class Chondrichthyes; order Rajiformes; family Rajidae; genus Amblyraja; species Amblyraja radiata. Next base: position 81,267 of record NW_022630164.1, read on the forward strand.
TCTAACAAAATACTTTTCGGGTGGCACAGTGGTGCAGCGGTAGAGTTGTTGCCTTCCAGCGCCAGGGTTCGATCCTGACTACGGGTGCTTATCTGTATAGAGTTTGTATATTCTCCCCATAACCTGCGTGGGTTTTCTCCGTTTGCTCTGGTTTCCTCCACACTTGAAGATGTACAGATGTACAGGATTATAGGTTAATTGGCTTCAGTAAAATTGTAAATAGTCACTATTGTGTGTAGGATAGTGTTGGTGGGCAGTGATAGCTGGTCAGCATGGACTCGTAGAGCCTATTCTGTGCCACCCGAAAAGTATTTTGTTAGAATTCATGCCTCACATTCATGTGCATTTCCCCAAATAGAGTTAGTACCTATTGATGCCACTTGTTTTCTCACTTTTTATAGATACAGTTAGATAATGAACAAAGAAAAGACATTTAATAGGATTTGATTTTTTTCAGTGAAACAAATCATTCTGGACTTTTTTATTCTTATATGAATCACAAGGACAATAATATCTTTGAGCGAACAGAAGTTAGTTGGTAAGCTAACAAAAGCTACTTTCAAGGTGACCTACAGCATCTTCAAATGAATTAATAATATGGGGACACTTTGATCTGAAGTGATTTTTATTGTATCTCTCACAACTATGATGAAACGAAGCACAACCAACATCATTCATTTACTAGCTATTAGATATAAACTATTGTATGAAGACCTGTAGGTGTTAAGTTTCAAGAAGGAATAGCCCTGTTGTACTAATTGGCTAGTGTCAAGAAACCAGTCATTCATTTGAGTGAAAATTAACTTGCTTCCAGTCCCTCAAAGCTGATCAGTGAAAAGCAAGTGTAAAATGTCATTGTGGATGTTTGGGATGTACTTCTATCCTGCAACTGGCATCATCTTTTACTCAAACTTGAGAATATAATTTTATTCCATATAACCATATAACCATATAACAATTACAACACGGAAACAGGCCATCTCGGCCCTACAAGCCCATGCCGAACAAATGTTTTCCCTTAGTCCCACCTGCCTGCACTCATACCATAACCCTCCATTCCCTTCTCATCCATATGCCTATCCAATTTATTTTTAAATGATACCAACGAACCTGCCTCCACCACTTCCACTGGAAGCTCATTCCACACCGCTACCACTCTCTGAGTAAAGAAATTCCCCCTCATGTTACCCCTAAACTTCTGTCCCTTAATTCTGAAGTCATGTCCTCTTGTTTGAATCTTCCCTATTCTCAAAGGGAAAAGCTTGATCACATCAACTCTGTCTATCCCTCTCATCATTTTAAAGACCTCTATCAAGTACCCCCTTAACCTTCTGCACTCCAGAGAATAAAGACCTAACTTATTCAACCTTTCTCTGTAACTTAGTTGTTGAAACCCAGGCAACATTCTGGTAAATCTCCTCTGTACTCTCTCTATTTTGTTGACATCCTTCCTATAATTGGGCGACCAAAATTGTACACCATACTCCAGATTTGGTCTCACCAATGCCTTGTACAATTTTAACATTACATCCCAGCTTCTATACTCAATGCTATGATTTATAAAGGCTAGCATACCAAAAGCTTTCTTTACCACCCTATCTATATGAGATTCCACCTTCAAGGAACTATGCACGGTTATTCCCAGATCCCTCTGTTCAACTGTATTCTTCAATTCCCTACCATTTACCATGTACATCCCATTTTGATTTGTCCTGCCAAGGTGTAGCACCTCACATTTATCAGCATTAAACTCCATCTGCCATCTTTCAGCCCATTCTTCCAAATGGTCTAAATCACTCTGTAGACTTTGGAAATCCTCTTCATTATCCACAACACCCCCTATCTTGGTATCATCTGCATACTTACTAATCCAATTTACCACACCTTCATCCAGATCATTGATGTACATGACAAACAACAAAGGACCCAACACCGATCCCTGAGGCACCCCACTAGTCACCTGCCTCCAACCCGACAAACAACCATCCACCATTACCCTCTGGCTTCTCCCATTCAGCCACTGTTGAATCCATCTTGCTACTCCTGCATTTATACCCAACAGTTGAACCTTCTTAACCAACCTTCCATGAGGAGCCTTGTCAAAGGCCTTACTAAAGTCCATATAGACAACATCCACTGCTTTACCCTCGTCAATGTCCCTAGTAACCTCTTCAAAAAATTCAAGAAGCTTAGTCAAACATGACCTTCCAGGCACAAATCCATGCTGACTGTTCCTAATCAGACCCTGTTTATCCAGATGCTTATATATATTATCTCTAAGTATCTTTTCCATTAATTTGCCCACCACTGGTCAAACTAACAATTAGCTGATTTTACACAACCAGCCCCATTTCCTTTGATAATTATGTCGTGAAAGCTGTGTGATTCTAATGTTGTAATTGTGAATCCCCTTGTTTAAACAATATCCCACGTCAAGAATCACAGGTGCATTAATGATCACAGCCACACACATGCAGCTTGTCCAAACGGAATTAAAAATATGCATAACATGAACAATAGGATTGTATTACTGAAGGGAAGCACAGATACAATTTAGTTAGGCATTTATATATCCTAGGTTCATAGACATTTCTCCAGCATCATTTACATAACTTTTGACATACTACCCCAGTCATCATTTATTTTCTTATTGAAATTCTTTTTGAAACAGAATAAATAATTAGGAATGTTCTTGCACTGAATCGACTTCAGAACCAGCAGAGTTTGGCAAACCGGAGGGCAGGCTTTGAACATTCAAGCTTTATTCTATGCAACATCAAGATTATTTTTGCCCTCTTATACACACATTTTCTTGAGCATTTTTGTAACGGGGCAAGCAGCAACTTTGACGATATTTTGCACCAAAGCTATGCACTGCAACTTTGTTAAGTGAATGGATTTATAACCACATAACAATTACAGCACGGAAACAGGCCATCTCGGCCCTACAAGTCCGTGCCGAAAAACTTTTTCCCTTAGTCCCACCTGCCTGCACTCATACCATAACCCTCCATTCCCTTCTCATCCATATGCCTATCCAATTTATTTTTAAATGATACCAACGAACCTGCCGCCACCACTTCCACTGGAAGCTCATTCCACACCGCTACCACTCTCTGAGTAAAGAAGTTCCCTCTCATGTTACCCCTAAACTTCTGTCCCTTAATTCTGAAGTCATGTCCTCTTGTTTGAATCTTCCCTATTCTCAAAGGGAAAAGCTTGATCACATCAACTCTGTCTATCCCTCTCATCATTTTAAAGACCTCTATCAAGTCCCCCCTTAACCTTCTGCGCTCCAGAGAATAAAGACCTAACTTATTCAACCTATCTCTGTAACTTAGTTGTTGAAACCCAGGCAACATTCTAGTAAATCTCCTCTGTACTCTCTCTATTTTGTTGACATCCTTCCTATAATTGGGCGACCAAAATTGTACACCATACTCCAGATTTGGTCTCACCAATGCCTTGTACAATTTTAACATTACATCCCAGCTTCTATACTCAATGCTCTGATTTATAAAGGCTAGCATACCAAAAGCTTTCTTTACCACCCTATCTATATGAGATTCCACCTTCAAGGAACTATGCACGGTTATTCCCAGATCCCTCTGTTCAACTGTATTCTTCAATTCCCTACCATTTATCATGTACGTCCTATTTTGATTTGTCCTGCCAAGGTGTAACACCTCACATTTATCAGCATTAAACTCCATCTGCCATCTTTCAGCCCATTTTTCCAAATGGCCTAAATCACTCTGTAGACTTTGGAAATCCTCTTCATTATCCACAACACCCCCTATCTTGGTATCATCTGCATACTTACTAATCCAATTTACCACCCCTTCATCCAGATCATTGATGTACATGACAAACAACAAAGGACCCAACACAGATCCCTGAGGCACCCCACTAGTCACCTGCCTCCAACCCGACAAACAGCCATCCACCATTACCCTCTGGCTTCTCCCATTCAGCCACTGCTGAATCCATCTTGCTATTCCTGCATTTATACCCAACAGTTTAACCTTCTTAACCAACCTTCCATGAGGAACCTTGTCAAAGGCCTTACTAAAGTCCATATAGACAACATCCACTGCTTTACCCTCGTCAATTTCCCTAGTAACCTCTTCAAAAAATTCAAGAAGATTAGTCAAACATGACCTTCCAGGCACAAATCCATGTTGACTGTTCCTAATCAGACCCTGTTTATCCAGATGCTTATATATATTATCTCTAAGTATCTTTTCCATTAATTTGCCCACCACTGAAGTCAAACTAACAGGTCTATAATTGCTAGGTTTACTCTTAGAACCCTTTTTAAACAATGGAACAACATGCGCAGTACGCCAATCCTCGGGGACTATTCCCGTTTCTAATGACATTTGAAATATTTCTGTCATAGCCCCGGCTATTTCTACACTAACTTCCCTCAATGTCCTAGGGAATATCCTGTCAGGACCTGGAGACTTATCCACTTTTATATTTTTCAAAAGTGTCAGTACTTCTTTTACTTTGAAACTCAAAGTATCCATAACTACTCTACTCGTTTCCCTTACCTCACATACTTCAATATCCTTCTCCTTGGTGAATACCGAAGAAAATAAATTGTTCAATATCTCCCCCATCTCTTTTGGCTCTGCAGATAGCTGCCCACTTTGTTTCTCCAATGGACCAATTTTATCCCTCGTTATCCTTTTGCTATTAATATAGCTGTAGAAACCCTTTGGATTTACTTTCACCTTACTTGCCAAAGCAACCTCAAATCTTCTTTTAGCTTTTCTAATTTATTTCTTAAGATTCTTTTTACATTCCTTATACTCCACAAGCACCTCATTTACTTCATGCTGCCTATAATTATTGTAGATCTCCCTCTTTTTCCAAACAAGATGTCCAATTTCCCTTGAAAACCAGGGCTCTTTCCAATTTTTACTGTTTCCTTTCAACCGAACAGGAACATAAAGATTCTGTATTCTTAAAATTTCCCCTTTCAATGTCCACCATTTCTCTTCTACATCTTTCCCATAAAACAAAATGTCCCAGGTCACTCCTTTTAAATCATCTCGCATCTCATCAAAGTTAGCCTTTCTCCAATCAAAAATCTCAACCCTAGGTCCAGTTCTGACCTTCTCCATAATTATATTGAAACTAATGGTATTGTGATCACTGGACCCGAAGTGCTCCCCAACGCATACCTCCGCCACCTGTCCCGTCTCATTTCCTAACAGGAGGTCCAGCACTGCCCCTCCTCTAGTAGGTACCTCTATGTATTGCTGCAAAAAACTATCCTGCACACATTTTACAAACTCCAAACCATCCAGCCCATTTACAGAATGTGTTTCCCATTCTATGTGTGGAAAGTTGAAATCTCCCACAATCACTACCTTGTGCTTACTACTAATATCTGCTATCTCCTTACATATTTGCTCTTCCAATTCTCGTTCCCCATTTGGCGGTCTATAATACACCCCTATAAGTGTTGCTACACCTTTCCCACTTTTCAGTTCCACCCAAATAGCCTCCCTAGATGAGCCCTCCAATCTATCCTGCCAAAGCACTGCTGTAATATCTTCCCTGACTAGCAATGCAACACCCCCACCTCTTGCCCCTCCAATTCTATCATACCTGAAGCAACGAAATCCTGGAATATTTAGTTTCCAATCACAGCCCTCCTGCAACCATGTTTCACTGATCGCCACAACATCATACTTCCAGGTGTCTATCCAGACTCTAAGCTCATCCACCTTTCTTACAATGCTCCTAGCATTAAAATATGCACATTTAAGAAACCCCCCGTCTCTTCTTCTCTGTTTATTTCCTTTTTTTTCTTTCTCCTCTTGTGTCCGAGTGCTTCCCTTTTCTGCTTCCTGCCTCCCATTCTGTCTACTAGCTTTCTCCATTTGAGTCCCTCGCCCCAACCATTCTAGTTTAAAGTCTCCCCAGTGACCTTTGCAAATTTCCCCGCCAGGATATTGGTCCCCCTCGGGTTCAAGTGCAACCCATCCTTTCTGTACAGGTCCCACGTTCCCCAAAAGAAGTCCCAATGATCCAGAAACTTGAATCCCTGCCCTCTGCACCAGTCTTTCAGCCACGCATTTATCCTCCACCTCGCTCCATTCCTACTCTCACTGTCGCGTGGTACAGGCAGTAATCCTGAGATTGTTACCTTTTTGGTCCTTTTCCTTAACTCTCGTCCCAACTCCTTAAATCCTCCCTTCAGGACCTCTTCACTTTTTTTACGTATGTCATTTGTACCAATATGTACCACGACCTCAGGCTCCTCTCCCTCTGATTTCAGGATATCTTGGATGCGTTGAGACACGTCCGAGACCTTGGCACCAGGGAGGCAGACCACCATCCTGGTCTCCCGACCTCATCCACAGAAACGCCTATCCGACCCCCAAACAATAGAGTCCCCAATTACAATTGCCCTCTTCTTTTTTTCCCTACCTTTCGGAGCAACAGGGCCGGTCTCCGTGCTGGAGGCCCGTCCGCTGTTGCTACCCCCGGGCAGGCTGTCACCCCCATCCGTACTCAAACAGGAGTACTTATTTGCAAGGTATACCGACATTGGAGTACTCCCTCGTTCCTGCCTCTGCCCCTTGCCCTTCCTTAGCGTGACCCACATGTCTCTCTCCCGTGGTTTTGGAGTGTCCACCTCCCTATAACTCCCCTCTATGACCTCGTCACTCTCCCTGACCAGACAGAGGTCATCGAGCTGCTGCTCCAGGAACCTAATACGGTCCCTTAGGAGCCCCATCTCGATGCACCTGGTGTTTTATGTTTGTGTCACAAGATTTGTTCAATCCATGCAGCAGTATTTCATTGCATTCATTTGTGGCTCTGTTCCATCTACATAACATGTATCTGCCGACATAGACACAATATCTTGAAAATGACTCAACATCAGAGTATAAAATATTTACATTGTCACAGTTTCTGTGAATGAGCCTGGTGACAGGACAAGCCTGATTAACGGTACAATGACACAAGGGTCACAATACTGCTGGAGATTCCTACCTTCTGCAGCCACTGTGTACTGTTGTCCAGGATGCCTTCCAGCTGCTGCAGCCGTTTTGAGGAGCAGTTGGATTTAACGGGTGAATCCCGCTGCGGTGAATTGGAGATGTGGTGGTCAGGGGATGGTTGGCAGTTCTCGATCTCGGGAAGGAGAAACGTGTAGCTGCAGGGTCCATGCTGAATCCGATGCTGCCGTTTGACTGAGCTGTCTGTCCCATTATGGTTGGAGCTGTACACTGACACAGCCAGGAATGTACACACACAGCTCATGACTGACAAGCAGCTTTATAGCATTCTGATCATTTCCAACTGAACTTCCTCAGTGTCTGCACTTTCAAACTTTAGCCAACTTCTTTTCTTTCTCTGGTTCTTTGTCTATAATACACGGACTAATACGGCAAGCCTTCCGTTGCTCCTGATGGTGAAGCCTCTTCTCTCTTCAAGCTGGACTGAAGCCTGCGCATGAAATGAGATATTTGGAGTGAGCAGGTTATGTCAGTGGCCCTCTCCCTCTAGCTAAATTGATCACAAGAATGATTACCAAATGCTTCGCCCTCTTCACCAGCTTCTGTCACAAGATCTGAGACCTTAAGAAAGCGCTCCATTCTGATAATGAGGGATAGATGACACCATTGTCCAGTCCACACTATTTTCAGACAAGCACTTAATCATGTTGTTTAAAAAGGGTTCTAAGAGTAAACCTAGCAATTATAGACCTGTTAGTTTGACTTCAGTGGTGGGCAAATTAATAGAAAAGATACTTAGAGATAATATATATAAGCATCTGGATAAACAGGGTCTGATTAGGAACATTCAACATGGATTTGTGCCTGGAAGGTCATGTTTGACTTATCTTCTTGAACTTTTTGAAGAGGTTACTAGGGAAATTGACGAGGGTAAAGCAGTGGATGTTGTCTATATGGACTTTAGTAAGGCCTTTGACAAGGTTCCTCATGGAAGGTTGGTTAAGAAGGTTAAACTGTTGGGTATAAATGCAGGAATAGCAAGATGGATTCAGCAGTGGCTAAATGGGAGAAGCCAGAGGGTAATGGTGGATGGCTGTTTGTCGGGTTGGAGGCAGGTGACTAGTGGGGTGCCTCAGGGATCTGTGTTGGGTCCTTTGTTGTTTGTCATGTACATCAATGATCTGGATGAAGGGGTGGTAAATTGGATTAGTAAGTATGCAGATGATACCAAGATAGGGGGTGTTGTGGATAATGAAGAGGATTTCCAAAGTCTACAGAGTGATTTAGGCCATTTGGAAAAATGGGCTGAAAGATGGCAGATGGAGTTTAATGCTGATAAATGCGAGGTGTTACACCTTGGCAGGACAAATCAAAATAGGACATACATGATAAATGGTAGGGAATTGAAGAATACAGTTGAACAGAGGGATCTGGGAATAACCGTGCATAGTTCCTTGAAGGTGGAATCTCATATAGATAGGGTGGTAAAGAAAGCTTTTGGTATGCTAGCCTTTATAAATCAGAGCATTGAGTATAGAAGCTGGGATGTAATGTTAAAATTGTACAAGGCATTGGTGAGACCAAATCTGGAGTATGGTGTACAATTTTGGTCGCCCAATTATAGGAAGGATGTCAACAAAATAGAGAGAGTACAGAGGAGATTTACTAGAATGTTGCCTGGGTTTCAACAACTAAGTTACAGAGATAGGTTGAATAAGTTAGGTCTTTATTCTCTGGAGCGCAGAAGGTTAAGGGGGGACTTGATAGAGGTCTTTAAAATGATGAGAGGGATAGACAGAGTTGATGTGATCAAGCTTTTCCCTTTGAGAATAGGGAAGATTCAAACAAGAGGACATGACTTCAGAATTAAGGGACAGAAGTTTAGGGGTAACATGAGGGGGAACTTCTTTACTCAGAGAGTGGTAGCGGTGTGGAATGAGCTTCCAGTGGAAGTGGTGACGGCAGGTTCGTTGGTATCATTTAAGAATAAATTGGATAGGCATATGGATGAGAAGGGAATGGAGGGTTATGGTATGAGTGCAGGCTGGTGGGACTAAGGGAAAACAATTGTTCGGCACGGACTTGTAGGGCCGAGATGGCCTGTTTCCGTGCTGTAATTGTTATATGGTTATATGGTTATATGTCTTCAATCCAATTCTGGGCAAACTTCCATCACCCTCAGAAGAACAAAAGAGAGTTCAGCTTACTTTCAGCGAATCGTATATACTTTGCACAGTCATAGAGGCACAAAGCTTTACAGCATGGACCCTTTGGCTCTCCTTGTTCATCCTGACCAATTTGGGATGGACAAACTAGCCTCGTCCCATTAGCCTGCATTTGACCGATAGCCCTCTAAACCCTTCCAAACCATATATCTGTCCAAGTGTCTTTTCAAAGTCATAATTGCACCCACTTCTCTAACTTCCTTTGGCAGCTGACTCCAGACACAACTACCACCTGAGTGGAAATTTTGCCCCTAAGGGCCCTCTTAAATCTCTCCCCTCTCGCATTCAGCCTGTGCCCTGTTGTTTGAGAATCCTCCACCAAGGTGATAAAGACAATGACAGGGCTCTCACTTAACTTCTTTTCCCTGTTACCAGCCGGGCAACCTAGGTAGCTTTTTAAGTTGCCAAATGACAGTTTAGGCGGTCATTTAAGACGGTTTGCATGACGTGTGCGATAATGTGCTCGGACGAAGTGCGTAGTTACCAGTCGGAATTATGCTCAATGAAGCATCCACATTTTATTTCTGATTCAAATAAGTCACAAACTAAACATATTCACCAATCAAGACATGATATATACCACAAAGACATGCAGCAAAATTATAATACAGTATCTCAACTCTTTTTACACATTGCAATTAATGCAATTTTTATTATTTCTTTCCACTTCTAAACAAAAATGTGGTTGGATTATTCAGCGTATGATCAACCTGTGTCAATAAATCCTGGACCATGGTAATATATATGCTTAACCATGCGCACTACAGATTGATGCAAGCATGTTCTCTGTGAAGGACAGAAAATTACCATAACATGGCCATAGCATGGATCGTTATTGCTATTGGTACAGAAACACTCTCGCTTCCCACATAATTTATCCATAATAAAATATACAGGTTGCAAGGAAATTTCTAAAGGCAATGATAATAGCTGTTAAAACCGACAATACCCATCTGACAGGTTAAACATTACACGAACTGACAAGAGATGGCCAAAGGCCAAAAAATGAATTTTTTGAAGAGGTTACTAGGGAAATTGACGAGGGTAAAGCAGTGGATGTTGTCTATATGGACTTTAGTAAGGCCTTTGACAAGGTTCCTCATGGAAGGTTGGTTAAGAAGGTTAAACTGTTGGGTATAAATGCAGGAATAGCAAGATGGATTCAGCAGTGGCTGAATGGGAGAAGCCAGAGGGTAATGGTGGATGGCTGTTTGTCGGGTTGGAGGCAGGTGACTAGTGGGGTGCCTCAGGGATCTGTGTTGGGTCCTTTGTTGTTTGTCATGTACATCAATGATCTGGATGAAGGGGTGGTAAATTGGATTAGTAAGTATGCAGATGATACCAAGATAGGGGGTTTTGTGGATAATGAAGTGGATTTCCAAAGTCTACAGAGTGATTTAGGCCATTTGGAAAAATGGGCTGAAAGATGGCAGATGGAGTTTAATGCTGATAAATGTGAGGTGTTACACCTTGGCAGGACAAATCAAAATAGGACGTACATGATAAATGGTAGGGAATTGAAGAATACAGTTGAACCGAGGGATCTGGGAATAACCGTGCATAGTTCCTTGAAGGTGGAATCTCATATAGATAGGGTGGTAAAGAAAGCTTTTGGTATGCTAGCCTTTATAAATCAGAGCATTGAGTATAGGAGCTGGGATGTAATGTTAAAATTGTACAAGGCATTGGTGAGACCAAATCTGGAGTATGGTGTACAATTTTGGTCACCCAATTATAGGAAGGATGTCAACAAAATAGAGAGAGTACAGAGGAGATTTACTAGAATGTTGCCTGGGTTTCAACAACTAAGTTACAGAGATAGGTTGAATAAGTTAGGTCTTTATTCTCTGGAGCGCAGAAGGTTAAGGGGGGACTTGATAGAGGTCTTTAAAATGATGAGAGGGTTAGACAGAGTTGATGTGATCAAGCTTTTCCCTTTGAGAATAGGGAAGATTCAAACAAGAGGACATGACTTCAGAATTAAGGGACAGAAGTTTAGGGGTAACATGAGGGGGAACTTATTTACTCAGAGAGTGGTAGCGGTGTGGAATGAGCTTCCAGTGGAAGTGGTGGCGGCAGGTTCGTTGATATAATTTAAAAATAAATTGGATAGGCATATGGATGAGAAGGGAATGGAGGGTTATGGTATGAGTGCAGGCAGGTGGGACTAAGGGAAAAAAGTTGTTCGGCACAGACTTGTAGGGCCGAGATGGTTATATGGTTATATGGTTATATGACATAACTGCAGCAAATGTCAAAACGCCACTTTACCGGACATTCAGATTAGATGTATGTGTTGTGAACAGCATTGAAGAAACCCAGTTTAGACACATCAGATATTAAAAAAAATATTGATAAATTCTGTTTCCATCATTCCCACTTCAGAATTAACATTAAAATTTCAACTGAAATATCTCCTGACCAACTGTGGTTATAACGTTTCACGTGTTCACAACTTAATTAATCCATCTTTATGGACTAAAACAAATAATAACATTGGGAATTAAAACACATTTGATTGCATTCCGTTATCAAACATAGTCAATGTTCGCTCTGAAGACATTTCCAGCACAATAGGATCAGAGAGGGGGGGGGTGTGTGTGAATCAGTGCGGGGTGGATAGATGGCCGGGGGGGGGGGGGGTTGATAATGCAATCGGTGCGGAATGGATGGATTGAGGCAGGTGAATCCAACATGTTGGTTGGAGTAGTATGTAACAGTGTGAGGGGGTAGCATGGGGGATGTCAGTGGTGTTGAATGGGGGGGGATCAGTACAGAATGAATGGGGGTTCAGTACAGAATGGGTGGGTCAGTACAGGATGAATGGGGGTAGACAAAAATGCTGGAGAAACTCAGTGGGTAAGGCAGCATCTATGAAGCGAAGGAAATTGGCAACGTTTCAGGTCAAGACCCTTCTTCAGACTGTTCCCCCTATTCTTCTTGAATGTGGGGATCAGTACAGGATGGATGGGGGGGGGGGATCAGAGCAGGATGAATGGGGAGATCAGTACAGGATGAATGGGGGGGGGTCAGTGCAGTGTAGATCGGAGGGTCTGTGCAGGATGAATGGGGGTTCACTACAGGATGAATGAGGGGATCAGTATAGGATGAATGAGGGGTTCAGTATAGGATGAATGAGGGGATCAGTACAGGATGAATGGGGGCATCAGTAAAAGATGAATGAGGGGTTCAGTATAGGATGAATGAGGGGGTCAGTATAGGATGAATGAGAGGATCAGTACAGGATGAATGGGAGCATCAGTACAGGATGAATGAGGGGTTCAGTATAGGATGAATGAGGGGTTCAGTACAGGATGAATGGGGGCATCAGTATAGGATGAATGAGGGGTTCAGTATAGGATGAATGAGGGGTTCAGTATAGGATGAATGAGGGGATCAGTATAGGATGAATGAGGGTGGATAGGGTGATCAGCGCAGGATGAATTGATTGGGGGGCGGCGATTGATGGGGAGGAGAGCACAGGGGATGTCAGTGAGGACTGAATAGAGGCGGGAATGGAGATCAGTGCGGGATGGAGAGGAGGGATCTCAGGATAAGGGGGGCGTACAAGAGAGAGAGAGAGAGCGAGAGGGGAGGGGCGAGGTGGGGAGGAAGGACGTTCAGCACTCCTCGGACAACATCGCCCCGCTGCCTTGCTCGTCCCTGTCCACCGCCAAGTGCCGCCGTCAAAGGAATCGCCTCGCCACCACCTCCGCCAGCCAACGGCAAGATGCGGGGCTGAGCGGTGCAGCTGCTTCAGATGGCGGAAGGAGGCATCCCTCTCCCTCCGTCCCGGCCTTGGCGTGCAAGAGGGTTTGTTTGGAAAGCGGTTATCGCCTTTAGCGTATTTGCAAGCAGAGGCCGCTATCAGGGCGGGCGGGGAGCGGGAGGAGGAGGAGGTGGAGCCACTCTCGCGGCCGCTGCTGCCACTGTGCGGTGCCCGTCATTCGCTCTGACCCTTCGTCACCCCGCACCTAGTATCTTTGCTCCGCACAGCCGCCGCCGACACGAAACTTCACGTTCCTTTTCTCCAGATGCTGCCTGACCCCATGAGTTACTCCAATTTTTTGTGTCTATCTTCGGTATAAACCAGTATCTGCAGTGCCAAAATGAATCGGTTTTTAGGTTGTCCAGCGGCACTTTGGGTGGTCATTGGCACCCGGGCAACCGCTAATTTTGAGCCCTGCAATGAGCATTGACTTTATCTGTGCCCTCCATGACCTTGTTGCTTCCAATATTGTCACCACTCAGCCACTTGTGCTCCAAAGTAAAATGGCCCAGCCATGCTGACTATCTCTAATCAGTCTGTATCTATCCCAATACTTGTCCATAAGAATCCCTTCCAACCATCTATCCACCACTGATGCCAGACTTGACAGCCTGTAGGTACCTGTCCTGCCTTGCTGCTCTTCTTAAATAATGGTACAACATTTTTAGGGTGGCACGGTGGCACAGCAGTAGAGCTGCTGCCTCACAGCGCCAGAAACCTGGGTCCGGGTGCTGTCTGTGCAGAGTTTGCACGTTCTCCCTGTGACCACATAGGTTTTTTCCAGATTTAGGTTAGTTTAGTTTGGAGACACATTACGGAAACAAGCCCTTTGGCCCACCGAGCCCGCACCCACCAGCGATCCCCGCACATTAACACTATCCTACACACACTAGGGACAATGTTTACATTGATACCCAGCCAATTAAACTAGAAACCTGTAATACTTTGGTGTGTGGGAGGAAATCAAAGGTCTCGGAGAAAACCCACGCCGTCGCGGGGAGAACGTACAAACTCCGTAAAGAACAGTACCCGTAGTTGGGATCAATTAATCAACTGCCTGAACTTGAAAGAAAGGGAGTAAACCATTCATGCTTACTAGATCTAGCCTCTACATGATTGCAGACCCACCAATGTGATTGACTCTTCAAGTCTCTGAAATGATTGAGCAAGTCATTCCAATGCATCATAACTGTTAAGGAAAAGGTTGAGGAATTATGGATTAGCAACCTAGGCTTGGAATCCATGGTACCCATCAGCCCTTCCAGCTTAGACAAAGCTTCACACACACCTCCTGCTATCTTGTCCATTGGTGCTCCTAATTTGGCCTCCTTTACATCAATGAGATCAAGCGTAGACTAGGTGACCATTTTGTCAACCACTTGCACCCTGTCTGCCAAGGCCTGTTGGATCTCCCAGTTACCAACCATTTGAACTTCCCTTCCCATTCCCACACTGACCTTTCTGTCCTTGGCCTCCTCCATTGTCAGACTGAGGTCACATGAAAACTGAAAGAACGGCCACCTCTAATTCTGATTGAATAACTTACAACCCAATGGTATGAACATTCAATATTCTACCCCAACCCCCTGCAGTTTACCATACCCTCACCTGCACCCATCTTTCCCACCATCTCCCACAACCCCAGTCACTGTTCCTTCCACACCCTCCAACTACGTCCTCTTCCATCCTGTTCCATATTTCCTTTTATTCCCTCGTTCCCCTATTCCCATCCATATCCCTCCATTTGGCTTTACATTTCATTCCTCTTCTTTCCTATCTGACACCCAGAGTTTACCTAAAATTGGAGAATTCAATTTGGCCACATGCAAACTGGAGGAACAGCATCTCATATTCTGCTTGGGTAGCTTACAATCCAACAATATGAAGTCTGAAGTCTCCAATTTTAACTAATCTCCCAAATGGCCTACCACCCCAAAAAGTATTGGTGATGTTAAGCTTCAGGTCCCAGCCCAGAGATGCCTGACCCACAGAGTTACTCCAGCATCTTGTGTCTATCTTGGGTATAAACCAGCATCTGCAGTTCTTTTGTATTACCACAATTCTTCAAACTTGTCTCACACCTTCCCTTCATATCTCTGGCCTTTGTTCCACCCAACTGCTGTGTCAATCTATTACCTGCACTCTCTTGTCCTACCTCTCACCCTTCCCCCCTCTCTTCTCCACAACCCCAATCAGTCTGAAGAAAGGTCTCGACATGAAACATCATCTATCCATGTTATCCAGGAATGCTGCTGACCCGCTGAATTACTCTAGCACTAAGTGGCTATCTCAACTTGCATCCCATACGATCTAATTGTAATTGTAATTGTTATTGTAATTAATTTATTAGCCAAGCATGTAAAAACATACAAGGAATTTGATTTGCTACAGTCATACCAAAAAAACAGTAAGACACACAACTACATAAAAATTAACATAAACATCCACCACAGTGAACTGTGATGGAAGGCAATAATGTATTATCTTCTTTCTACCTTTTCTCCTGCGGACGGTGCAGTCGAACCATCTGCAGCCAGCGATCGAAGCTCCCGCGTAGGGGCGATCGGAGCTCTCGTGATCGGGGCAGTTGAATCTCCTGCGGTTGGAGCTCCCGAAGTCGGTCCCTGACAAAGGGAACACGAGCTCCACGATGTTAATTCAGCAGGCTCCTGCGGTTGGAGCTTCCAAAGTCAATCTACACCCAGGATGAGGCCGCCAACCCCGCGATGTTATGGTACCTCGCAGACAGAGATACGATACAGAAAAAGTTGCATCTCCATCGAGGAATGAGATTAAAAACAAGTTGCCCCGCCCCCTCCCTCTCTCCCACATAATACAAAACTAAAGATACACTAAAACATACATTTAACAGACTAAAAACAACAAAAGAAGCAAAAGGACGAGAGATTGTTGGCGAGGCTTCCATCGTATGTCGCCACCCATCTAATCCGCCAGAGCAGCCTACCCTGAGGAACCTTATCATATACCTTGATGAAATCCATACAGCCAATGTCTCCAGCTCTGCCCTCTACAACCTTTTCGGTAATATTGTCAAAATGTCAATCAGAATCATGAGATACAATCACCCACCTACAAAACCATGCTGACCATCCTTAACCACCCCTTGTCCATCTAACTACATGTATATCTTATGCCTCAGAATACTCTTGAGTAGCTTTCTAACCACAGGTGATAGACTCACTGGCCTGTAGTTCCCAGAATTTTACTTGCAGCCCTCAAAATTGATGCATAACATTTGCCATCATCCAGTCTTCCGGCACCTCACCTGATGTAACGCTCAGGGACATGCAGTCAGGGGAGGCAGAACCTCACCTGTTATACTCCCAATGAAAATAGCTGTTAAGAAAAGTAAAGAAAAATAATAATAAAATGAAATAAATATAAAGATCTTTCCACTGATCTGTTATAAATGTCATTTCGATATGAATCTAATCATTTTTTATAGTCAAAATCTCCAAATTTGCGTAGCTCCGCTGCAAATACAGGGAGAGATGAGAGGTGAGGCAGCAACGAGCTGAGCCTCCCCTCTGATTGCGCAACCCCTCAGAAACTGTATGGAGCATGGGCAATAAGTGTGTGCCTGTTACTATCTCTCTGTATGTCACCAATGCAATGTGTGTAAACCCCTTCATTACATGTCCTCACCTTCCATAGTCCAGGTAAATTATTTCACATATAAATATATTAAATTTAGGCTTGCTGGTCTCTTCATAAAACTGCAATGAAAAAGCACCAGGGGAGGCAGCTATCACGTCTGCCTCACTGAGGGGGCATGTCTTGAGCCCAGTGGAGGGAGAGCGAGTGTCAATTACGTAGGCTCATGTAATTGATGCTGCCTCGCTCTCCCTCCACGTTAGCTAGCTTCAGCAGCGGCGGCGCAGCACTGGGTTCCA
This sequence comes from Amblyraja radiata, assembly GCF_010909765.2. Taxonomy (NCBI): domain Eukaryota; kingdom Metazoa; phylum Chordata; class Chondrichthyes; order Rajiformes; family Rajidae; genus Amblyraja; species Amblyraja radiata. The sequence goes on from NW_022630164.1 coordinate 98,158, forward strand.
CCGCGGGTGACGCTGACTGGTAGGTTGATTCGTTGATTTGTAGCGGCCAATTCGGAGGCTCAATTGGGCCCCACGCTGGAGTAATCTACTCTTGGCTCGGGACCCCGGCATCCACTCCCGTCGCCGGCCCTCTCCCTCCCTTCTCTCCCTCCGTTATCTTCTTCCCTTCCCTCCCTCCCCTTCTTCCCTCCCTCCCTTCTCTCCTTCCCTCCCTCCTTCCTCTCTCTTTTCCCTTCTCTCCTTCTCTCCCTTCTTTCTCTCCTTCCCCCCCCCCTCCCTTCTTTCTCTACTTCCCTCCCTCCCTTCTTTCTCTACTTCCCTCCCTCCCTTCTCTCCTTCCTCCCTTCTCTCCCTTCTCTCCTTTCCTCCCAGACACATCACGCACAGACAACTAACACACACACACAACTAAGTTAAGATGAGGAAGAAGCCAGTGCCTCCCCAGCCACTGACCTCACCGCATGTCACAGGTAACGCTGACTCATAGATCTCAGCCAGGTCACCTGGAATTTCTTCCCTGGCTTCCCACAGTGTCCTTGGATATATCTGGTCACAACCAGGAGATTTGTCTACTTTTCTGTCTCTGGTTACCCTTGTTCCTTTAATGTACCAAATATCTTTGAATTATCATTAATAGTATCTGCCAGGTCTATCTCCTGCTCCTGTTTTGTCCCTTTGTCCTCATGATTTCCCTCTTTAGCGTGCTCCTCAGTTCCCAAATCTCCTTCATGGATGCACTTGATCCCAGCTGCCTATACCTGTCCCATGCGTCCTTCTTATTCTTGACCTGAGCCTCAATTCCTCTCGTTGTCCAAAGTTTCCTTGCACCCACTTGCCTTGCCCTTCTATCCAACAGGAACTTGCAGATTCTGGACTCTTGTCAGCACAGGTTTAAAAGCACCCCACGCTTTTCCTCCAGACAACTATATTCCAATAAACCGAGTGAGTTCCTGTCTCATACCATGCCACGCTACAATTTAGAATTTTAACTCGCGAGCTTGCCCTCTCTTTATCCATTACTCTCTTAAACCCAATTCAACAGTGGTTGGCTGAAGACTCATTCACAAACACTTCATCCTCTTGCCCCTTCCATTTTCCAATGACTAGATCAAGCATTGCCCACTCCCGTGTGGGGCCCCCTACATATTGCCTGAGGTAACTTTCCCGAACACATTTGACAAATTCCACCCCGTGTAAACGTTTTGCGCTGTTTTGCCCAGTCAATATTGGGAAAGTTTAAATGCCCTTCTACGACAACCTTGTTAATCCTGCAGCTGCCTGCAATCTCATGGCATATTTGCTGTTCTAATTCCCGTTCACTGTTTGGGGGTCTGTAGCATATGCCCAACAAGGTGATCATCCTTTTATATTTCTCAGTTCCACCCACATTACCTAACTAGATGAACCATCAGTGATGTCATTGTGGACTACTGCCGTGAAATCCTCCTGTAGTGTAAAGGGCCTGTCCCACCAGCATGCGATTGCATGCGTCTAGCGCGAACAAGCGTGGTGGCTTCAGGCGTACGGCCTCGCGGGGCCGGTCCCACTTCCAACTGCGGAGCCGTCTGGAGTTGTGCGGGGTTTGTCCCGACATCATAGTCACCAATCAGCTGGGCAATAGGCGGGCCGACTGAATTTGGACGTCGCACGACGTCGGGCGGTTACGTCATCACGCAACGGCACGCCGGGCGGTGAAGTCATCGTGCATCACCACGCGCTAGGCATACGCCGTCAAGATGCTGCGTACGACGTTGAGACGCTGCGTACGCCCGGTCTCAATGTGGCTGCGGGCCGACAGGCCGTTGCCGTGCCGAATGTTTGGACTGTGTCAGTTTTTCAGAACCCCGCACAACTCCATACGGCTCCGGCGATCGAAGTGGTCGTACGGTTCAAGCGACCACGTTAGGTCGCGCTCACCGCATGCAGTCGCATGTTGGTGGGACCGGCCCTTTAAGGCAAGTGTAAGGAATAAAGCAATTACCCCTGTGTCCTCTAGTGAAAAAGGCTTTTGTCAATCTAGCCTTTATCATTCAGGGAATTGAGTGTAAATGTTGGGACATTATGATATAGTTGTACAAGATGATAGTAGTCTACACATGTAGTATTGTCTTCAAATTTTTCTCATCCTACTATAGGAATGACACCATTAAGCTGGAAAGATTACAGTGAAGATTTGTGATGATATTGCCAGGACTTGAGGGCCTGAGCTCTAGAGAGGGTTTGGTGGGCTAGGAAGTTTTATTCTTCAGAGTGTAGGAAACTGAGGGGCAATCTTATAGAGATGTATAACACCATGAGGGGAATAGAAAGGATGAATGTATAGATTTATTTCCCACGACAGGGGAATCAACATTAAGGTGTAAGGGGACTGATTTAATAGGAATCTGATTGGCAAATATTTCACACAAAAGTAGTGGGCATATGGAATGAGCTGCCTGGGGAAATTGTTAAGGTAGGAACTATAACATTTAAAGACATGTTGATAGGTACTGTACAGGGAGGATAGGAAAAGATTACAGGGATATGGACCAGGTATGGGCAAGTGGAACTGGGTCGGTAGGAGAAACTTGGTGAGCATGGACTAGTTGGACCAAAGGGCTGTTTTCGTGCTCTGTGACTAATACTATGAGTCTGCAGGTTGTGAGTGGGCAAAGACCTGACAAATGGAAGATATATAAACCTGCCCATTTGGGGCAGGAAGAATATAAAAGGAATTGTCTTCTGGAAATGATGAGAAATAGTATAAAGGCATATTAGATATGCAGCGAAGGGTATGTGCAGGTAGATAAGTGATGGTCTTGGCATTATGTGCAGCATAGACATTGTGGGCCAAATGGCCTGTTCTTTTGCTGTACTGCTCTATGTATTGAAGCCATTTCAGCAGATTACTCTACTAACACCGGGAACAGACAAGTTGTCTTTTGATAAAGGTTGAATAAGCAAGGTTGTATTTGCTGAAGTTTAGAAGATGAGACTCGATTAAACTGTGTTTTGTCCAGAGATACAGCATGGAAACTAGCCCTTTGGTCCATCCAGTCCAACGATCACCCATTAAAACTAGTTCTATGTTAGAAACAAAGAAAATATGTGCAGGAGTAGGCCATTGGGCCCTTTGAGCCAGCACCGCCATTCAATATGATCATGTCTGATCATCCAAAATCAGAATCCCGTTCCTCCTTTCTCCCCATATCCCTTGATTCTGTTATCCTACTTTCTCATCCATGTCCTACATACCAGGGACAATTTACAACAGCCAATTTACCTACAAACCTGCTCATCCTTGGGATGTGAAAGGAAACCAAGACCCTCAGGAAACCCATGCGGCACAGTGAGAACGAGCAAACTCCACAAAGGTACCCGAGGTCAGGATCAAACCCGGGTCTCTGGTGCTGTAAGGCAGCAGCACTATCAGTTTGGTCACTGCTACCGTTGGATATGAAGGGCCATATTCCCTTGTGGGAGAATCTGGAACCAGTGGTCTACTTTTTCTTCGTTCAATGGTCATGAATCTTTGAAATTCTCTTCCTCAAAGGATGGAGGAAACATAGGTTTTGAATATTTTTTATTGTGGATAGATTCTGATTAGCAAGGTGCTGAAAGGTTGTCATGAGAAGCCTGGAATACAGAGGTATAGTTAGAATCAGGCGGCACAGTGGCGCAGGGGTAGAGTTACAACCTTACAGAGCCAGAGACCAGGGTTCAATCCTGACTACGACTGCTGTATGTACGGTGTTTGTACCTTCTCCCTGTGACCTACGAGGGTTTTCTCCAGAAGCTCCTGTATCCTCCCACACTCCAGTCGTACAGGTTTGTAGGCAAATTGGCTTCGGCAAAATTGTAAATTGTCCCTAGTGTGTGTAGGATTGTGTTAGTATCTGGGAATCGTTAGTCAGCCTGAACTCCATGGGCCGAAGGGCCTGTTTCCATGCTGTATCTCTAAACTAAACTGAACTAAACTAAACTAAACTAGCATCAGATCAGCCATGGTGTTATTAAATAGTAGAACAGTTCAAAGAGCTAAGTAATCTAGTCCTGCTCTGAATTCGTACTTTAGTCTACACGAGTCAATATGACACAGCCTCGTGGTATTCCTCGTGGTTCCTTGATAACACACTCACAACAGATTCAAAGGTCATGAATTAAAGCTCTCAACTCAAGACTTGCGCAAGTTACTTAATCAAACAGGCATGAACAGTCTGACAAAGGGCCTACATCTGGAAACTTTAACTGTTTCCCTTTGCACAGATTTGCACGGATCTGCTGAGGGTTTATAGCATTTTCTGTTTTTATTTCATATTTTCTATGTAGATTAGGAAATATGTGTCCCCTAATCGATGTAAATAAAAAAAAAATGTCTTCATTGTCACATTCTATATTTTGGGGGGGATGGAGGAAGGGATGTTTTAAATTCGTTTTTTTCCCCCTACATTTCAACAGCAATAGTAACAATAGGTATAAATCACTTCATTGACTAATATGGTTTTGAATATCATGCATTGTAAAAGAGCTCAATAATAGAGTTGCTCTTGCAAAAGTGCTGATCTTTTAAAAAAATAGTTTTTGATCTTCGAAACTGAAAACAAAAATTAGACTATGCAATGAGAAATTCCAATGCAAGTGCATAATGTAGATTTGGTAAAATTAGGCAAGAATAGGGTGGCTCAGTGGCGCAGCGGTGGAGCTGCTGCCAGCGCCTGAATCATCGAATCGATCCTGACTATGTGTTCTCCCTGTGACCTGCGTAGGTTTTCTGCAGGTACTCTGATTTTCTCCCACACTCCAAAGGCGTATATGTTTCTAGGTTGATTGGCCGATACAAGTGTAAATTTCCCTAGTGTGTGGGAGAATGTTAGCTTCCGGGGATCACTGGTCGGCGTGAACTCGGTGGGCCAAAGGGCCTGTTTCCATGCTGTATTTCTCTAAATAATAGAGCTAGCAATGAACTAGTGTCAGCTTTATTTCATTTTTTTTGCTGATCTTTAGTAGCATGTACGGAACACAATACTCCAAACGTGGCCTCACCAATGTCTTGCAGACCTTTCATAATATTTTATTTATTCCTAAAAAATAACTCTAGAAAGTAGATCACACCACAATCTCTCTGATATTTCTCATTTCTAACCTGTATAGTTACTTCAACACAAGTACCTCATCACGCAAACTGAACTTTTGCAGCATGTGTAGTGATCTTTGGTGTTTCCAATGCCATGTCTCCGGAACCAGACTCGGGCAAATCCTGAGTCGCCTATGCATTGAATTGTTGTTCAGGAAAATCACTGACCACTGCCTGGAGGATGAATATCGGCCTTGGAATTCTGTTTAGATGCTTGATATTCAAGATGTAGCTGTATTCTCAAGGTCAACGTTGTGCAAATTGTGCACATTGGTCCAAAAATCATCGACAAAAAGTTGCCGTTCATGTGTAACAAGAACGTAAATTGGGGAAACAGAGTCTTTGACCTAATGCAACCTGTTCCCATTTATCCTTAAGCCCAAATAAACATTTATTTGTTCATAGAGTGGTGTTTACTCATCTGGTGTTTAATATTATGCTCATGCATGTCTTCAACAAGCTGAACATGCTCCTCCCTGTAGCATTAGCAATTAAAATACCATTTTGGCTGCATTAACAAAGTTGAACTTATTGTAATGTCTTGCTCAAGCTTAATTGAATGTATCTTTATATTTTAAGAAGCTCACTCAGAAGTTGTTGCAATACAATCAAGATTCTTTATGAGTAAGGGTGTCAAAAGTTACAGGGAGAAGGTAGGAGAATGGAGTTGAGTGGAACAATAGTTCAACCATGATTGAATGGCGGAGTTGCCTCGATGGGTCAAATGGCCTTATTCTGCTCCTGTGACATGAACATAAATATTTCCACCATATGTAGAAGTATATACAATTAAGAGAGGCATAGATTGGATAGATAGTCAGAGACTTTTTCCCAGAGTGGAAATGTCCAACACTAGAGAGCGTAGCTATAAGGTGGAAGGGTGAAACTATATTGGACGTTTTTACACAGTATGGTGGAAGCCTGGAACGCATTGCCAGAGGTTGCGATTGAGGCAGATGCGATAGTGGCATTTTAGATAGGCACATGGAAGTGCATGAATAGAGAGATATGGATCATCTACAGGCAAATGATATCAGTTTAACTTGGCATCGTGTTTGGCACAAACATCGTGGGTTAAAGTGCCCGGTCCTGTAGTTTTATGGTCCATGTTCTTCCAGTCCACCTTTACGTCATTAATCTTTAAGAAAGAACTGCAGATGCTGGAGAAATCGAAGGTAGACAAAAATAGGGGGCCTGATGTAATGCTGAACTCAGGGTCAGGAATGAGAGAAGCACTTGGCTCATGTTGCCCATGTTGCCCAACCTGGGTCTCACTGCACACCTGGTACTACTCCTGACCCTGACTCCAGTTGCACACCTTTTCTCAGCTGCACTGACAATATATCTGGCCCACCCATAAAGCCCCATATCTGACCCCCTGGACTTAACCTGTTACATTCAAGTCCACAGGTGCTTATCTAATGCGGTAATCTTTTATGGGGCACCTCACGGACCAAATGTTGTATAACAAAGTTTGCTATATCCATTGGATTCCTTGTTATCCAACATGCTAGTTACTTTGTCAAAGAAGTAATCAATTGGTTAAACACAATTTCTCATCCATAAAATTATACTCACTCAGCTGTATAAGTATTCTGTTACCATTTCCTTCATTTTCCTAACAAATTGTCCTGAAGTCATTTTCACCCCCAATATTTTCACTAATTTTCTGTCTTCCTCTCAGTTGGGACTTTTCCGATAACTACATATTTAAGCAATTGGGAAAGTCCAATAACTATATATTTAAGCAATTGGGAAAGTCCAATAACTATATATTTAAGCAATAATATTCTATTTAATGTGATCTTGAGAGTACTCCATATTTTATGTGGTATTCAAAACACAGCAATGATAAAAAGATCTTTGTTTTGATTGCACCTACCAACACGTATACATTATTTATGCAGTTAATATGTACCGAGGGCAAATTTTTGTTCCAATGCTTTTCATTGAAGTGATTGAAATCCAAGTGAAGTTTAAATGGCATCAGAAAAATAAAACCTCCGGAATGAGTTTTAATCTACAATTGGAGAGGGAGAAGAGTAGATCAGAGGTATCAGTGTTGCAGTTGAATAAAGGGGACTATGGGGCCATGAGGGAGGAGCTGGCCAAAGTTGACTGGAAAGATACACGAGCAGGGACGAGCAGTGGAACAAAAATGGCAGGTGTTTCTAGGAATATTACAGAAGGTGCAGGATCAGTTCATTCCTAGGAGGAAGAAAGATTCCAAGGGGTGAAAGGGACGACCGTGGCTGACAAGGGATGTCAGGGACAGTATAAAAATTAAAGTGAAGAAGTACAACGTAGCAAAGATGTGCGGGAAGCAAGAGGATTGGGTCATATTTAAAGAACAACAGAAGATAACTAAAAAGACAATACGGGGAGAAAAGATGAGGTACGAAGGTAAGCTAGCTAAGAATATAAAGCAGGATAGCAAAAGCTTCTTTAGGTATGTGAAGAGGAAAATATTAATTAAGACCAAAGTTGGACCCTTGAAGACCGAAAAAGGTGAATTTATTATGGGGAACAAGGAAATGGCAGATGAGTTGAACAGGTACTTTGGATCTGTCTTCATTAAGGAGGGCACAAACAATCTTCTCGCTATAGTAGTGGCCAGAGGATCTGGGGTGATGGAGGAACTGGAGGAAATCCACATTAGGCAGGAAATGGTGTTGGATAGACTGATGGGACTGAAGGCTGATAAATCCCCAGGGCCTGATGGTCTGCATCCCAGGGTACTTAAGGAAGTGGCTCTAGAAATCGTGGATGCATTGGTGATAATTTTCCAATGTTCTATAGACTCAGGATCAGTTCCTGTGGATTGGAGGGTAGCTAATGTTATCCCACTTTTTAAGAAAGACGGGAGAGAGAAAACGGGGAATTATAGGAGAGTTAGCCTGACATCGGTGGTGGGGCAGATGCTGGAGTCAATTATAAAAGATGAGATAGCCGAACATTTGGATAGCAGTAACAGGATCGGTCCGAGTCAGCATGGATTTACGAAGGGGAAATCATGCTTGACTAACCTTCTGGAATTTTTTGAAGATGTAACTAGGAAAATTGACAAGGGAGAGCCAGTGGATGTAGTGTACCTGGACTTTCAGAAAGCATTTGATAAGATCCCAGATAATAGATTAGTGGGCAAAATTAGGGCACATGGTATTGGGGGTAGAGTGCTGACATGGATAGAGAAGTGGATGGCAGACAGGAAACAAAGAGTAGGGATTAACGGGTCCCTTTCAGAATGGCAGGCAGTGACTAGTGGGGTACCGCAAGGCTCAGTGCTGGGACCGCAGCTATTTACAATATACATCAATGATTTGGATGAAGGGATACAAAGTAACATTAGCAAATTTGCAGATGACACAAAGCTGGATGGCAGTGTGAACTGTGAGGAGGATGCTATGAGAATGCAGGGCGACCAGACTGATTCCTGGGATGTCAGGACTTTCATATGAAGAAAGACTGGATAGACTCGGCTTGTACTCGCTAGAATTTAGAAGATTGAGGGGGGATCTTATAGAAACTTACAAAATTCTTAAGGGGTTGGACAGGCTAGATGCAGGAAGATTGTTCCCGATGTTGGGGAAGTCCAGAACAAGGGGTCACAGTTTAAGGATAAGGGGGAAATCTTTTAGGACCGAGATGAGGAAAACATTTTTCACACAGAGAGTGGTGAATCTCTGGAATTCTCTGCCACAGAAGGTAGTTGAGACCAGTTCATTGGCTATATTTAAGAGGGAGTTAGATGTGGCCCGGTACAGGATATTGAGTTGGATGATCAGCCATGATCATATTGAATGGCGGTGCAGGCTCGAAAGGCGGAATGGCCTACTCCTGCACCTATTTTCTATGTTTCTATGACTTGGACAGGTTGGGGGTGGGCAGATGCATGGCAGATTAAGTTTAATGCAGATAAATGTAAGGTTGTCCACTTTGGTAGCAAAAACAGGAAGGCAGATTACTATCTAAATGGCGTCAAGTTGGGAAATGGGGAAGTACAACGGGATCTGGGGGTCCTTGTACATCAGTCTATGAAAGTAAGCTTGCAGGTACAGCAGGCAATGAAGAAAGCGAATGGCATGTTGTCCTTTATAACACGAGGAATCGAATATAGGAGCAAAGAGATCTTTCTGCAGTTGTACAGAGCCCTCGTGAGACCACCCCTGGTGTCTTGTGTGCAGTACTGGTCCCATAATTGTGAAAGGACATTCTTGCTATTGAGGGAGTGCAGCGTAGGTTTACAAGGTTAAATCCCGGTATGGCTGGACTGTAATATGCTGAGAGAATGGAGCAGCTGGGCTTGTACACTCTGGAGTTTAGAAGGATGAGAGGATATCACATTGAAACATATAAGATTGTTAAGGGGTTGGACACACTGGAGGCAGGAAACATGTTCCTGATGTTGGGGAAGTCCAGAACCAGGGGCCACAGTTTAAGAATAAAGATTTAGAATGGAGACGAAGAAACACTCACAGAGGGTGGTGAGTCTGGAATTCTCTGCCACAGAGGGCGGTGGAGGCAGGTTCTCTGGATGCTTTCAAGAGAGAGCTAGATAGGGCTCTTAAAAATAGCGGAGTCACGGGATATGGGGAGAAGGCAGGAACGGGGTATTGATTGGGGATGATCAGCCATGATCACATTGAATTGCGGTGCTGGCTCGAAGGACCGAATGGCCTACTCCTGCACCCATTGTCTATCGTCTATTGTCTATTATTCTTAAACTGTGACCCCTGGTTCTGAACTCCCCAACATCGGGAACATTTTTCTTGCAGTTACAGTAAGGGAAAATCTAGCTGGCAAGCAGGATGCTTTCTCCAACCACCCCTATTTGAAGTCCACTATCTTCCACCGCTTCTACACAGTGCTTGGTACCTACTTCCAGCAGCCATTGGTTGTCCTCCAGGATGCTCCGAGCCGCAGCCTGATCCATGCCGGTTACCAGGGCGAATTCGGCACAGAGACACTCACGGCTGCAGCTCAATGCTTCCAACGCCCCGGGACTCTTGCACTGAGGCTGCAACATGGCCGGAGCTGCAGCGAGCGACTCGCCAGCCCGGCAAACACTCGCCAGCCCGGTAAACACTCGCCAGCCCCGGCTCCCCGTCCGCATCTGCCCCCGCCGCTGCTCCTGCTTCCATCCCTCCCTCCGCCCAGGCTCTCCAACACCCGCGGCCCATGCAGTTGATATTAGTTTTGAAATTCTCGTTGATCACAGAATTTCTCACGACAGAGTATGATAAATTCTGTGATCAGCGTGAGAGCGTGAGAATTGGGCGAAATGCGCGAGTCTCATGCTCAATGCGTGAGAGTTGGCAGCTCTGCTTCGTGCACAGATCAGGAACCAGTTGAACCAGTTTGATAGACAGAGTTGACGTGGATAAGCTTTTCCCTCTGAGAGTAGGGAAGATTCAAACAAGAGGACATGACTTGAGAATTAAGGGACAGAAGTTTAGGGGTAACATGAGGGGGAACTTCTTTACTCAGAGAGTGGTAGCTGTGTGGAATGAGCTTCCAGTGAAGGTGGTGGAGGCAGGTTCGATTTTATCATTTAAAAATAAATTGGATAGTTATATGGACGGGAAAGGAATGGAGGGTTATGGTCTGAGTGCAGGTAGATGGGACTAGGGGAGAATACGTGTTCGGCACGGACTAGAAGGGCCGAGATGGCCTGTTTCCGTGCTGTAATTGTTATATGGTTATATGGTTAACATCTTCATCAGTTCTGGAAGCCCCTTCATGTCACTTACATGGCAATTTAACTTGCAAGTTAATAGGTTAAAACATGTAAATTATATAATTCCTTTCAACGTTGGCTGTCTGCTAAGCAGCACATACACCTCTGCTGTAATACTCAGTTCCGGAAGGTACAAACTCTATGTTAGCAAAGATCTTTCAAAACAACGATATAATCACAAATGATGTTGCTTGACCCTTGCAGTTTTCTGCCTCCCATCTATTCTGTATAAGATCTAAAGGGTTCTGAGTATAGAAGTTGGGAGGGGGGTTGTCATGTTGCAGTTATATCAGAGGTTGGTGAGGTCATGTTTAGAGTATTGTGTTCATTTCTGGGCACCATATTATAGGAAAGCTGTTCTCAAGCTCAATGGTGCAGAGATGATTTACAATGACATTGCCAGGGCTAGAGTGTCTGAGCTATAGGGAGAGATAGGGCGGGATAGGAATCTATTCCTTAGAGCGTAGGAGGACGTGGGGTGATCTAATAGTGATGTACAAAATCATAAGAGGAGTAGATCACGTAGTCTCTTGCCCAGAGTAGGGGAATCGAGAACCAGAGGAAATAGGTTTCAAATGAGGGGGGAAAGATTAAATATGAACCTGAGAGGTAACTTCTTCACACAAAAGGTGGTGTGTGTATGGAACGAGCTGCCTGAGGAGGTAGTTGAGGCGGGGACTACCCCAACGTCTAAGAAACATTTGGACAGATACATGGATAGGCCAGATTTGGAGGAATATGGGCCAAACTCAGGCAGGTGGGACTAGTGTAGATGATGCACTTTGGTCAGTGTGGGCAAGTTACCCGAAGAGCCCGTTTCCCCGCTGTGTCTCTATGACTCTATGTTTCCAGTGCAGCTGCATTACTTTTCAGTGCCATCTTAAAAACAGAAGAATATAAAATGTAGGATTGTGAATGAGTCATTTTGACTTTTGAGCACACCTGCCATTCTGCTATTGCCAGAGTGAGGCCCCAGCTATGTAGAACAGCTCGGTTAGCTTACAACCCAGTGGTATCAATGTTGAATTCTTTAATTTTAGGTAACTTCCACATACACTCCCGTCTCCCCTCCCCTTTCTCCAACCCCCCCACCCTTGCTCCCTTTCTCCATTAATAGTCCAGTAACTATTTCCACAGCTTGCAACAATATATTCCTTTTGCGATCACACTATCACTAGCCAACAATTGGCCTATCAGGGAAGCACCCTGTCTGAGGTCATCTGTTGCCAGCCCAGATTTGTCCTGGTCCACCCTCCACCCCCGCTCACCTCACTACAATCAGTCTGAAGAAAAGTCCTGACCCGAAACGTCACCTATCCATTTTCTCCAGAGATGCTGCCTGACTCGCTGAATTACTCCAGCGTTTTGTGTCTATCTTTAGTATAAACCAGCATCTGCAGTTCCTTTTTGGTATAAACCAGCATCTGCAGTCTCCCCACGTGTTCCGATCCGTCCCGACGTCGGAGTTTGGATCATCTCGACGAGAGGGCCTGAACATCTGTAGCAGCGACTGCGGAGGGTTCAAGGCCCCGACCACGGGTGAATAAAGGAGGAAGATGACTGAACTCTATTGCCTTCCATCACAGTGAAGAATGCTGACTCCACTGTGGTGGATGTTTATGTTCAATTCTATTGTGTATTGTGTTCTTTTTACTTGTATTGCTGTATGTTAACTCAAATATCACTATACCTTAATTAGTGCATGTGACAATAAATGTGAACATGAACTTGAACTTTTTAAAACACAGATAATTTCAAACATTCTCAAATGGCCTTATTTCTGTTTTCAATGGCTTAACTCTGATAAGTTGGTTCTGGATTCCTCCACCAGGAGAGACATCTTCCTTGCCAACCACTGTGAGAATTTTGTAACATTCAATGAAATCGCCACCTATTTTTCCAAACTCTAGAGACACAGGGCCAATCTTCTCAATCTCTCTTTATTTGATAAACCCACCACCCCTGATATAAATCTTTAACAACTTTTCTACATTCCCTCAAGGACAATATATATTATTTAAGTAAGGAAACCCAAACTATAAAAAAACAATTAAAGTAGTTTGACCAAGGGCCTATTTAATATCACGAGACATGTTTACTCCTGTACTCAAATCCTCATGTGACAAGGGCAAACATAACATTAACAAATACTCTGCTTTTCTGTTCTGTGCAAGTTCACATATTTCCACTTTACATTCCATCGGCCATGTTCTTGCCCACTCACCCAACTTATCACCAATAATATTACTCTGAAGGCTCATTGCATCCTCCAACTACACACCATCCCACCTGGTTTAAGTAACATCAGCAGTTTTGGAAATATGACATTTTGCACAATTACAGATTTAAGAATATATAATTATACTCAATAATCCACAAGCACTGTCTGTAATACTGCGCTTGGGTTCCGTTGCATCAAGCCTACATCTTGAAGTTGCTGCAATGAATTGAATGTGTGTATCTGACTACCAGAATATCACAATCACTCCATGTAGTCAATGACTTGAGTACATTGGCCAGCTTCACATCTGTTCATTCCATTCTCATGGTCAATGTCATGTCAGAGTATATGTGGGTTGCCAGTCTGTAGTGAAAAAATATGTTGAATAAAGAGCAGGAAAATATAAGGTGCTCTGACCTATTTTAGATTCCTCTCAGACAATGTACATGCACAGAATGATATGCACATGATCAAATATACTGCACAGTGATGTTATGCTTACATATTCTACAACAATGAGTCTTTTGTACACTGCAATTTTAGCTACAGTTGGGATTTCATCCCTTTAATTGCTTGCAGCAATTCTATAATTTTTACAGCAGCTGACACGAAATGAGAGCTTTGATCTCATGTATGTAATGCTGATAACTACTGGTTCTTCTCAAAACATCTCACTCCAGAAGTCCACAATGTGAATACAATTTATTAAAGCATTTCATTTAGTTGAAGATCTCAATCACATCTCACTGATCCCAGTCTGAAGAAGGGTCTTGACCCGAAACATCGCCCATTCCTTCTCTCCAGATATGCTGCCTGACTCGCTGAGTTACTGCAGCATTTTGGGTCTACCTTCGATTTAAGCCAGCATCTGCAGTTCTTTCTTACACTCACTGATCTCAGCATTTTTCCAGACTAAAAGACTCAACTCTCCTGTGGCCCAAGCATGGTCTTTCAAACAGCCTTCTTGGAATTATTATTCAATTATTATTAAATCTGCCTTATGACAAAATGAAAGTGGCACAGTATTCTAAATAAGACTTTAGTAATGTTTAAAGTCAGTCACAGAACCTACAGCATAGAAACGGGCACTTCACTCCAACATGCAAATGCTGACTAAAATGCCCCGTCTACATTTGTTTCACCTGCCTGTGTTTGACCCATATCTCTTTGCAATCCATGTACATCCAAATATCTTTTAAATGTTGTTAGAGTACTTGCCTCAACTACTTCCTCCGGCAGCTCGTTCTGTGTTCCACCACCCTCTGTGTGAAAAAGTTACCCCTCAGGTTCCTATTACTTTTTTCCCCTCTTACTTTAAACCTTCGGCCCCTGGTTCTTCCCCTGATTCCTCTACTATGGGTAAAAGACCCTATGTATCTGCCCAATCAGTTCATGGTCTTATACACAATCTCTATAACATCCCCCTAATCATCCTGTGCTCCAAGGAATAAAATCCTAGTAAGGCCAACCTACCATTGAACATGGATAGAACAGTACAGCACAGGAAAGGGCCCTTCACCCACAATGTTTGTGGTGAACATGATGCCGAGTTAAACTGATCTCATCTGCCTGTACTTGATCCATATCACTCTATTCCTTGTATTTCCATGTCCCAATCCAAAAGCCTCTTAAACACCACAATCATATCTGCCTCCACCACCACCTCTGGTAATGTATTCCAGCCCCTCTAGTATTGGACATTTACTGAGAAACAAATGTTTCTGACCATACAGGTTTCTCATAATTTGATATAATTCTATCAATACTCCACTCAACCTCCGATGCTCCAGAGAAAATAATCCAAGTTTATCCAAACTCTCCTTGTTGTTGAAAACCTCTAATCCAGGCAGCATTTTGGTAAACCTCCTATGCACCTTCTCCAAAGCCTCCATATCCCTCCTGTAATGGGACGAGCAGAACTGCACGCAATACCTCAAACACGGCCTAACCTAAATCTGATAGACCTGCATCATGACTTGCTGACTCATACTGAATACCCCAAGCAATGAAGACAGGCATAACATATTTCTTCTTAACCACCCTATCTACCTGTGCTGCCACCTTCAGTGAGCTATGAATTTGGACTTCATAATCCCTCTGCACATCAATGCTGTTAATGGTCTTGTCATTAGTTGTGTAGTGTTCCCTTACATTCAACCTCCCAAAGTGTAACATCTCACACTTGGGTTAAACTCCATCTACCTTTTCTCTGCCCATTCCTGTAGCAGTTCTATATCCCACTGTATCTTCTTACAGTCTTCTTCACTGTCTGTAACTCCTCCAATTTTAGTGTCATCACTAAATTTACTCACCAACCCTGATCATCCAACTCAGTATCCTGTACCTGCCTTCTCTCCATACCCCCTGATCCCTTTAGCCACAAGGGCCACATCTAACTCCCTCTTAAATATAGCCAATGAACTGGCCACAACTACCTTCTGCGGGAGAGAATTCCAGAGATTCACCACTCTCTGTGTGAAAAAAGTTTTCCTCATCTCGGTCCTAAAAGATTTCCCCCTTATCCTTAAACTGTGACCCCTTGTTCTGGACTTCCCCAACATCGTGAACAATCTTCCTGCATCTAGCCTGTCCAACCCCTTAAGAATTTTGTAAGTTTCTATAAGATCCCCCCTCAATCTTCTAAATTCTAGCGAGTACAAGCCGAGTCTATCCAGTCTTTCTTCATATGAAAGTCCTGACATCCCAGAAATCAGTCTGGTGAACCTTCTCTGTACTCCCTCTATGGCAAGAATGTCTTTCCTCAGATTAGGAGACCAAAATTGTACGCAATACTCCAGGTGTGGTCTCACCAAGACCCTGTACAACTGCAGTAGAACCTCCCTGCTCCTATACTCAAATCCTTTTGCTATGAATCACAAACAAATGTAACATAACAGACACAAAATGTTGGAGTAACCCAGCCGGACTGGCAGCATCGCTGGAGAGAAGGAATGGGTGATGCTTTGGGTTGAGACCTTTCTTCAGATTGGAGAAGGGCTTCGGCCTGAAGCGTCACCCATTACATTCCTCCAGAGATGTTGCCTGTCCCGCTGAGTTACAAGTCTGTCCCACTTAGCGGTTATTTCGGCGACTGCCGGCGACTGTCATAGTCATAGCAGGTCACCAAAAAAATGGTGACTGGACCCCACTACGTCAATATCACGACAATGTCTACAACAAACTACAACCTAGTCGATGTCAAGCTACGGCAAGCTACTGACAACTGGCGACCCATTAGGACTGCCACCTACAACCACACCTACGACAACCTACATCCACCCACGACAAGCTATTACAAGGTACGACCCTGTCAGCGACAACTGAAGACAACTTAAGACAATTCAGTCGCCGGTACCTGTCCGGTTGACTTAGGTTGACATAGGTAGTCACCAATGGAATTCACCTCAGTCAGCACCGGCGACAACCTACGTCACTGTGCAACAACTTACGGCATCCTGGCCACAGCATCTACGTCAGGCTACGATCGTTGGCGTCAGGTCCACAGGTGCCGACAGTCGCCGAAAAGTTTTGAACATTTCAAAATCAAGCAGCGACCAGAAAAAAGGTACGACTCTTTGGGTGACTGAGGGGACCATACAGGCGACACCCCGGCGACCATGTGGCGACAGCCTAGTCACCTGTAGTCGCCTAAAAAATGGCCTGAGTGGGACCATTACTCCTGCTTTTTGTGTCTACTCTTGGTTAAAGCAACATTTGCAGCTCCTTCCTACACATGTAACATAACTCTCCCTACTGCTTAGGCCCTCAAGCCTGGCAACATCTTTCTATATCTTTTTTGCACCCTTTCCATCTTAACAACATCTTCCCTGTTGCTGGATGACCAAAACTGTATGTGTTTGCCGGCACTGGGCCTATATTCACCGGAGTTTAGAAGAATGAAGGGGACCTCATTGAAACGTGCAGAATAGTGAAAGGCTTGGGATGAGTGGATGAGGAATGGAGGCTTACATGAGTGGGAGAGTCTAGGACTAGAGGTCATAGCCTCAGAATAAAAAGGACATTATTTTAGGAAGATGAGGAGGATGTTAGGAGGTTGCAGGGTGATGTAGGCAGATTGAGTGAGTGGGCAGATGGATGGTAGATGCAGTATAATATAGATAAATGTGAGGTTATCCACTTAGAGCACATGGTATTGGGGGTAGGGTGTTGACGGATAGAAAATTGGTTGGCAGACAGGAAGCAATGAGTAGGAGTGAACGGGTCTTTTTCAGAATGGCAGGCAGTGGCAAGCGGAGTGCCGCAAGGCTCGGTGTTGGGGCCGCAACTGTTTACCATATATATTAATGATTTGGAAGAGGGAATTAGGAGCAACACTAGCAAGTGAACTGTGAAGAGGATGTTAGGAGGTTGCAGGGTGAAGTAGGCAGGTTGAGTGAGTGGGCAGATGCATGGTAGATGCAGTATAATATAGATAAATGTGAGGTTATCCACTTTGGTGGCAAAAACAAGGGGGCAGATTATTATCTCAATGGTGTTAGGTTAGGTAAGGGGGAGGGAGGTACAGAGAGACCTGGGTGTCCTTGTACACCGGTCACTGAAAGTTGGCGTGCAGGTACAGCAGGCAGTGAAGAAACCTAATGGAATGCTGGTCTTCATAACAAGAGGATTTCAGTATAGGAGTAGAGAGGTTCTTCTGCAGTTGTATAGGACTCTGGTGAGACCACATCTGGAGTACTGTGTACGTTTTGGTCTCCTAATTTAAGGAAGGACATCCTTGTGATTGAGGCAGTGCAGCCGAGGTTCACGAGATTGATCCCTGGGATGGCGGGACTGTCATATGAGGAAAGATTGAAAAGATTAGGCTTGTATTCACTGGAGTTTGGAAAGATGAGTGGAGATCTTTTAGAAACATAAAATTATTAAAGGACTGGACAAGCTAGAAGCAGGAAAAATGTACCCAATGTTATGCAAGTCCAGAACCAGGGGCCACAGTCTCTGAATAAAGGGGAGGCCATTTAAGACTGAGGCGAGGAAAAACTTTTTCACCCAGGAGGAGTTGTGAATTTGTGGAATTCCCTGCCACAGAGGGCAGTGGAGGCCAAATCACTGGATGGATTTAAGAGAGAGTTAGATAGAGCTCTAGGAGCTAGAGGAATCAAGAGATATGGGGAGAAGGCAGGCACAGGTTATTGATGGGGGACGATCAGCCATGATCACAATGAATGGCGGTGATGGCTCGAATGGCCTCCTTCCTGTACCTATTTTCTATGTTTCTATGTTTCTATCTGCCAATCATTCTTCTCAATGGCAGTTGCCTGCCCTCTGTGGCAACAGCAAAGAAGTCAAGTATAATGGTGCATCTTGTATAAAAAAACCTTGCTCTTTCAAGCATTTTATGAGGCGCTTGATAAAACTGCATCTTGTTATTCAACTACATTTAAACATTTATGTACGTATTTTGCTGATCTCATGTGTGACCTTTATTCAATGTACTTACAGAATGGGCTTTTTGTCTTGGTTATGGGATTGAAGTTGAGAATTAAATGAGTTGTAGCAAGGATTATTTTCATCAAAGGCATTCCGGATGGGGAATAACAAGACACTTGGGACAGTTACATGGATAGGAAACATTTAGAGGGCTATGGGCCAAACATGGGCAGATGGGATTAGTGTAGATGGGGCAACTTGATCGGCATGGGCAATTTAGTTAGGCTGAAGGGCCTGTTTCCATGCTCTGTAATTCTAGGTCTCTCTACCTACAGCACTATGTAAATGACAGGTTCCAGGAGTGTAAGTAACTCTGTAAATGACAGGTTACAGGAGTGTAAACACTGTAAATGAAAGGGCCTAGAAGTATAAGTAACACAAGCAATGACAGGGCACAGGAGTATTGCCTTTTCGGAAGTTTAACTTCCCATAAGACAATACATTCCACTTGTCTGAGTTAAATTTCATCTGCCATCCCTTTGCCCACTTTCACAATTGATCTAGATCTTGTTGTAACCTTCGATAATCGTCTTCATTCTTCACCTCACCAACAGTTTTAGTCACTTCCACAAGCTCTTGCCATCTAAGTTCTCACCCAAATTTGTAATATATTAGCAGGGAACCCAGCATCATCCCAGCAGCACATCATCGTTCACGAGATTCCTCTCTGAAAAATAACCCTCCACTACCCCTGTGAATCTGATCACATCCCTTTCATATCCACTAGACCAGCTCACCTTCCTGACTGATCTACCACACGTTATTGAGTAAAAGTCTTGGCAAAGTCCATGAATACAACATTTACTTCCCTGTTCTCGTCCTCTCAGTCACCTCTTCCAAAGAGTTCCCTAAAGGGGACATTCTATCCCTCGAAGGTACACAAAAAACCTGGAGAAACTCAGCGGGTGCAGCAGCATCTATGGAGCAGAGGAAATAGGCAACGTTTCGGGCCGAAACCCTTCTTCAGACTGATGGGGGGTGGGGGGGGCGGGGAGAAGAAAGGAAAAAGGAGGAGGAGGAGCCCGAGGGCTGAGGGAGAGGTAGGAAAGGGAGGAGACAGCAAGGGCTAACAAAATTGTGAGAATTCAATGTTCATGCCCCCAGGATGCAGACTCCCCAAGCGGAATATGAGGGTCCTCCAATTTACGGTGTTGCTCACTCTGGCCGTGGAGGAGGCCCAGGACAGAGAGTTCGGATACGGAATGGGAGGGGGAGTTGAAGTGCTGAGCCACCGGGAGGTCAGGTTGGTTAAAGCGGACCGAGCAGAGGTGTTCGGCGAAACGATCGCCAAGTCTACGTTTGGTCTCACCGATATAGATCAGCTGACATCTAGAGCAGCGGATGCAATAGATGAGGTTGGAGGAGATGCATGTGAACCTCTGTCGCACCTGGAACGACTGCTTGTGTCCTTGAATGGAGTCGAGGGGGGAGGTAAAGCGACAAGTGCAGCATCTCTTGCAGTTGCAAGGGAAAGTGCCCGGGGAAGGGTGGTGCGGGAGGGAAGGGAAGAATTGACAAGGGAGTTACGGAGGTAGCGGTCTTTGCGGAAGGCAGACAGGGGGGAAGATGGGAAGATGTGGCGAGTGGTGGGGTCACATTGGAGGGGGCGAAACTGACGGATGACTATTTGTTGTACGTGCCGGCTAGTGGGGTGAAAGGTAGGGACCAGGGGGACTCTGCTCTTGTTGCGAGCGGGGGGATGGGGAGAGAGAGCTGTGTTACGGGGTACGAGGGTATCAGTGGACGGGTATAGGTTGCTCCTCCGGTCGAGGAAGAACCGGAGGGCTTTGAGACCATCCTGGTGGGGGATGGAGGTGTAGAGTGACTATCCCTCGATAACCTTTTGCTCTTAAAACACTTAGAGAAACATAATATTCTCATTTACCTTAACGACTGAGTATACCTCATGGGGATTTGTTTGATCCCA
Organism: Amblyraja radiata; assembly: GCF_010909765.2. Classification (NCBI taxonomy): domain Eukaryota; kingdom Metazoa; phylum Chordata; class Chondrichthyes; order Rajiformes; family Rajidae; genus Amblyraja; species Amblyraja radiata. Next base: position 118,604 of record NW_022630164.1, read on the forward strand.
GCTGTCTATAGGTGGCAGATGCGTCTAATGTTTCCTTTCCCGGTGCCTCAATATCCATGTGTCGGGGTTCCTAACCCTGGCAGCCTTATCCTTTACTCTCACAGGAACATGTTGGCCCTGACCCATGCAGAACTCATGGACTTCATCAACTTCACCATCAATTTTCACCCTGCACTCAAATTTACTTGGACACCTCCCTCCCCTTTCTTGATCTCAGTCTCCATCACAGGAAATAGACTATTGACTGACGTCTATTATAAACCTACTGACTCACACAACTATCTCGACTCCACTTCTTCCCACCCTGCTTCCTGCAAACATTCTATCCCTACTCCCAATTCCTCCACCTATGCCGCGTCTGGGCCCAAGATGAGGTGTTCCATTCTAGGACATCCGAGATGTCCGCATCCTTTAGGGAACAGGGGATCCCCTCTCCCATCATAGATGCGGCCCTCACTCATGTCTTCTCAGTAGCCCATGGCTCTGCCCTTGCTCCACCTCCCTCTATTCACAACAGAGTCCCCCTAGTCCTTACCTCCCATCCCATCAGCCATCGCTTACAACACATAAACCTCCAAAATTTCCACCACCTCCAACGGGATCGCACCACTAGCCACGTTTTTCCTACTCTACCCCTTTCTGTCTTCCGCAGAGACGGTTCCCACCGCAACTACCTGGTTAACTCATCCCTTCTCACCCAAACCACCTCCTCCCCAGGTACCTTCCCCTGCAACCGCAACACCTGTCCCTATGCCTCCTCCCTCCACTCTATCTAGGGACCCCGACAATCCTTTCAGGTTAGACAGAGGTTCACTTGCACTTCATCCAACCTCATCTACCGTATCCGTTGCTCAAGATGTTGTCTCTTATACGTCGATGAGACCAAACGCAGACTGGGCGATCGTTTCACGGAACACCTTCGCTCAGCCCGCCTGAACCTACCTGATCTCCCGGTTGCTTCTTGTTTTCACCCTACAAACAGCTAACAATGACCTGTTTCCTTTATCATTGTTACGTTTTTGCATATCTTTCATTCATTAGTCTTTGTCTCTCCACATCACCGTCTATATCTCTTGTTTGCCTTATCCTTAACCAGTCTGAAGAAGGGTCTCGACCCGAAACGTCACCTATTCCTTCTCTCCAGAGATGCTGCCTGTCCCGCTGAGTTACTCCAGCTTTTTGTGTCTATCATCAGTATAAACCAGCATCGGCAGTTCCTTCCTACACATGTTGGCCCTGAAATCTCTCTATCTCACTTTTAAAAGCCACATGAAGATGAATAGGAACTGCTGATGCAAATGTGTAGAGGATGGGTTAGTATAGGGTGTGTGTAACAGGGAGCTTGATGTTTAATTCTAAATGGTCTTGTGATGTATGAGCTCTCTGTTGATCTCTGTCCGTCTGTCTTTCTCTCCCTTCTTCACCCTTTCTCATTCTACCCCACCTTGCCAGAGTGAGGCCAAACGCAACAGGAGGAACTGCACGTCATATAGCTTTGGTACCCAACGGTATGAACATTGAATGTTCTAATTTTAGATAACGATGACCGCCCCTCTCACCCCCAAGTGCCCCTCCTGGACTCGCACCTATTTGTTTCCTCCCCCTCTCCTTCCACCTACATTCCTTCTTCTAGCTTCACAATTTGCAACTATTTAACCCTTTTGTCTGTCATCTTCTATCTTTTCATCTTTGGCCTTTGTCTGACCGTCTGCCTATCAACCCCCCTCCCCCCCCCACCCCCCACCCCCACCCACCCCCCCCCCACCCCCCCCCCCCCTCCCCCTCCCCCTCACCTGTATTCACCTATTACTTGCCAGGCTTTGTCCTGCCCCACCTCTCTTCCACCTTTCTTCCACTCCCTGCTCTCCCCACCACAATCAATCTGAAGAAGGTTCCCGACACAAAATGTCACCTCTCCATGTACTCCACAGATGCTGCCTGACCCGCTGAGTTGCTCCAGTATTTTGTCTTTATTATGTAAACCAGCATCTGCAGTTCCTTGTTTCTAACCATAATAAGCAGAGGGCACAGGGATAAGTTAAGGAGCAGGTCTTTAACAGGGTTTATCACCCAGAGGATGGTTGGAATATGGAATGCAATGCCTGACAGGATGGTGACAGCAGAGGCTATCACAACATTTCAGAAGAATCTTGATGAGCACTTGAATCACCAAGGCCTAGAACGTGACAGATCATATGTTGATATATGGGAGCGATATCAATGGATTCTTAATGATCAGCGCTGCCAAGCACTTGTACTCGCTAGAATTTAGAAGATTGAGGGGGATCTTATAGAAACTTACAAAATTCTTAAGGGGTTGGACAGGCTAGATGCAGGAAGATTGTTCCCGATGTTGGGGAAGTCCAGAACAAGGGGTCACAGTTTAAGGGTAAGGGGGAAATCTTTTAGGACCGAGATGAGAAAAACATTTTTCACACAGAGAGTGGTGAATCTGTGGAATTCTCTGCCACAGAAGGTAGTTGAAGCCAGTTCATTGGCTATATTTAAGAGGGAGTTAGATGTGATCCTTGTGGCTAAAGGGATCAGGGGGTATGGAGAGAAGGCAAATACAGGATACTGAGTTGGATGATCAGCCATGATCATATTGAATGGCGGTGCAGGCTCGAAGGGCCGAATGGCCTACTCCTGCACCTATTTTCTATGTTTCTATGTTTCTATATGAACTGAATGGGCGATATCTGTGCTGACTCTTTGACTCTATCAACTGAAGCCTGAGGCAGATCAGATATGATTGCATTGACACAGGGCAGGCAATCTACTTTTGTTCCTGTTTTACTGTGTTCCTGTGAAAAGACACTGAGTGATCTTGACAATCATTGATGGAAGATTCTAATTCAATGGTAAACATTGCAGGGGTGAAACAGCAGAAAAGGACACAGGAAAATCACTCATTGGTTGAGCAGGCCAGGACTTTATTCCTTGGAGTGCAGGAAGATGAGGGGTAATCTTAATATCATGATAGGAATAGTACAAAGAGTGAGAGTGAGGAGGTCACAGAGAGGAGTTATAGAGAGGTGGTTACTCCAAGACCACGGGAGGCAGACAAGTGGGTCACGGTTTGGAGGGGCAAGGGGCAGGGATTCAAGTTAGGAAGAGAGTTAAGGAGAAGGACCGTAAAAGTAACAATCTCAGGATTACTGCCTGTGCCACGCGACAGTGAGAGTAGGAATGGAGTGAGGTGGAGGTGGAGGTGGCTGAGGGACTGGTGTAGTGGGCAGGGATTCAATTTTCTGGATCATTGGGACCTCTTTTGGGGAAGGTGTGACCTGTACAAAAAGGATGGGTTGCACTTGAACCCGAGGGGAACCAATATCCTGGCGGGGAGATACTGGGGAGACTTTAAACTAGAACGGTTGGCGGGAGGGACTCAAATAGAGAAAGCTAGTAGACAGTGTGTGAGGCAGGAGGCAGAGAAGGGAAGCATTCAGACCCAACATGTAGGGGGGAAAGAAGAAAAAGATAATAAACAGAGAATAAGAGGTGGTGGGTTTCTTAAATGTGTATATTTTAATGCTAGGAGCATTGTAAGAAAGGTGGATGAGCTTAGAGCCTGGATTGACACCTGGAAGTATGATGTTGTGGCGATTAGTGAAACGTGGTTGCAGGATGGCTGTGATTTGAAACTAAATATTCCAGGATTTCGTTGCTTCAGGTGTGATACAATTGGTGGGCAAGAGGTGGAGGTGTTGCATTGCTTGACAGGGAAGATATTACAGCAGTGCTTTGGCAGGATAGATTAGAGGGCTCGTCTAGGGAGGCTATTTGGGTGGAACTGAAATATGGGAAAGGTGTATCAACACTTATAGGAGTGTATTATAGACCGCCTAATGGGGAGCGAGAATTGGAAGAGCAAATATGTAAGGAGATAGCAGATATTAGAAGTAAGCACAAGGTAGTGATTGTGGGAGATTTCAATTTTCCACACATAGACTGGGAAACACATTCTGTAAAAGGGCTGGATGGTTTGGAGTTTGTAAAATGTGTGCAGGATAGTTTTTTGCAGTAATACATAGAGGTACCTACTAGAGAAGGGGCAGTGCTGGACCTCCTGTTGGGAAATGAGACAGGTCAGGTGACGGAGGTATGTGTTGGGGAGCACTTCGTGTCCATAGATCACAATGCCATTAGTTTCAATATAATTATGGAGAAGGTCAGAACTGGACCAAGGGTTGAGATTTTTGATTGGAGAAAAGCTAACTTTGAGGAGATGCGACATGGATAAGCTTTTTCCACTGAGAGTAGGGACGATTCAAACAAGAGGACATGATTTGAGAATTATGGGACAAAAGTTTAGGGGTAACATGAGGGGGAACTTCTTTACTCAGAGAGTGGTAGCTGTGTGGAATGAGCTTCCAGTGGAAGTGGTGGAGGCAGGTTAGATTTTATCATTTAAAAATGAATTGGATAGGTATATGGATGGGAAAGGAATGGAGGGTTATGGTCTGAGTGCAGGTAGATGGGACTAGGTGAGAGTAAGTGTTCGGCACGGACTAGAAGGGCCGAGATGGCCTGTTTCCGTGCTGTAATTGTTATATGGTTATATATGGTTAAATGCACAGTCTTTTACCCAGAGTAGGAGAGTCAAAACCAGAGGCTATAGGTTGAAGGTGAGGGGGGAAGATTGAATAGGAACCAGAGGGGCAACATTTCTTTAAACACAAAGGGTGGAAGGTATATGGAACGAGTTTGCCAGATGAGGTAATTGATACAGCTACTATCACTACAAGTACATGGATAGGATAGGTTTAGAGGGATAAGGGCTAAATGCAGGCAGATGGGACGTGTAGATGGGGCATGTTGGTCAGCGTGGGCAAGTGGCGCTGAAAGGCCTGTTTCCACACTGTATGACTATGACTCTCAGTCTGAGCAATCTCTCTCACCTCAGCCTTGCTTCCATCCGTTGCTGAATGTTCCTGTGACTTTTCACCAGCCGTTTTCTCTGCCTCAGACATGGAGAGTCCATCGTTCTCAGTCAGTGAGCTTCCTAAAACAAACACAACAATACTGAGAAGCATCATTGGACAGAGGTCTCTGCCTACTGGATCTTTAATGGGCAGAGCATGTTGAAGAACATCCACTGGACACATCCATACAACACCACAGACCTGCAACTCATCTTATGTAATTTTAATGTATGATTATATTCAAACTGGCCACCACAGAATAGTCCAATCCACCAACCATACCAAGTCCATGCTTAAAAATGACACCAGCTCCTCCCACCCCTCTTCATCTAATCCCAGTACACTGAGCTTCTATTGCAGTCCCCACATTTAGTTCCCCAACCATCTGAATACTTGTACACACACAAGAACCGCTCCAGTGGATATGCAATGTACATAGAGCATTGGACAGTAAACTTCCACAGGACAATCGCTGTGCTAGACATTGGTCTCTGTGCTCCAGATCAGTAATGGGCTAACGGCACATGGGGTCTGGGCAGCTGAAGACAAAGTCATTCATTGTGAAGCTGATAAACTTGTGGATAACAGGTCAGAATTAGAGTGGCTGAGAGAGCCAACCACTGAAGGTAATGGTGGAGGATAGTGATAGGAGGGAGCAAGGCCATGGAGGGCATTTAAAACCAGGTTATGTATTTTATGACCAGGATCAGCAATAACCTTTGAAAAAGTTGGAGTAACTCACTGGGACAGCAGCATCTCTGTAGAGAAGGAATAGGTGATGTTTCGGGTCTGGATCCGCCTGAAGAAGGGCCTCGACCCGAAACGTCACCCATTCCTTCTCTCCAGAGATGCTGCCTGTCCCGCATAGTTACTCCAGCTTTTTGTGTCTAACTTCGGTTTAAATCAGCATCTGCAGTTCCTTCCTACAGTCTAATAATTCAAACTGTCTTGAAAACTCTCTTTGTCTCCCTCTTCCCCCACTCCACTAACTCCCCCTTTGTCCTGTTTTCATCTGTGGCTTAATTTGCATCTGTGGCCTTTCACAAAATGTCACTTGTACCTGCTATGAAAATACTTTGTTTTCAGTCTGTGGGCAGGGAGTTGAAGTGCTGAGCCACCGGGAGATCAGGTTGGTTAATGCGGACCGAGCGGAGGTGTTCGGCGAAACGATCGCCAAGCCTACGCTTGGTTTCACCGATATAGATCAGCTGACATCTAGAGCAGCGGATGCAATAGATGAGGTTGGAGGAGATGCAGGTAAACCTCTGTCACACCTGGAACGTCTGCTTGGGTCCTTGAATGGAGTCGAGGGGGGAGGTAAAGGGACAGGTGTTGCATCTTTTCATCTTTGGCTGTTGTCTGACCATCTGCCTATCAACCCCCCTCCCCCTCACCTGTATTCACGTATTACTTGCCAGGCTTTGTCCTGCCCCTCCTCTCTTCCACCTTGCTTCCACTCCCTGCTCTCCCCACCACAATCAATGTGAAGAAGGTTCCCAACACAAAATGTCACCTCTCCATGTACTCCACAGATGCTGCCTGGCCCGCTGAGTTGCTCCAGTATTTTGTCTTTATTATGTAAACCAGCATCTGCAGTTCCTTGTTTCTAACCATAAAAAGCAGAGGGCACAGGGTTAAGTTAAGGAGCAGGTCTTTAACAGGGTTTATCACTCAGAGGATGGTTGGAATATGGAATGCAATGCCTGACAGGATGGTGACAGCAGAGGCTATCACAACATTTCAGAAGAATCTTGATGAGCACTTGAATCACCAAGGTCTAGAACGTGACAGATCATATGTTGATATATGGGAATGATATCTAAAAAAAACTTGCCCCTCAGATTTGAAGTGAGTGGGGAAAGATTTCACAGGAACCTAACTCCTCTAATTCTTGACTGATTAGGAAAAGTCAGCATGGTTTTGTATATGGGAGATGCGAAGTACAAATCTATTTGAGTTATTTGAAGAAGTAACCAAAAATATAATTGACATTGTCCATATAGTCTTCAGCAAGGAATGTGGTGAGGTTGTGCATAGTTGGCTGCTCTGGAAAGGGGTGCTAGCCCACTATATAGAGAATTGGCTTTATGGAAGAAAGCTGAGGATGGTGGAAAGTAGCTTTTCAGACTGGAGGCTTGTGACCAGTGGTGTGCCTCAGGGATCGGTGCTAGGCCCATATCTGTTAGTGGTTTACATCAATGATTTGGATGAGAATGTACAAGGCATAATTTGCAAGTCTGCAGATGACACTAAAGTGGGTGCTATTGGAGATAGCAAAGATGGTTACCAAAATTTACAATAGGATCTTGATCGGCTGGGTAATTCAGTTGAGGAATGGTTAATGGAATTTAATGCAGATAAGTGCATGGCATTGCATTTTAGAAAGTCAAACCACAGTAGCATCTTCACAATGAATGACAAGACCCTGGGGAGTGTTGTAGAGCAGAGGGATCTTGAAAGTGCAGGTGCACAGTTCCCTGAAAGAGGCCTCACAGGTAGATCTTGTGGTCAAGAAGCCTTTAGGCACATTAGCCTTCATCAGTCAAAGATTTGAGTATAAAAGTTGGAATGTTATGTTAACAGTTGTACAAAATGTTGGTGAGGCCAAATTTGAAGTATTGTGTTCAGTTTTGGTCAGCCTGTTAGAGGAAGGATATCGTTAAGCTGGAAAGAATGCAAAGAAGATCGATGAGGATATTGCCAGGACATGAGGGCCTGAACTCTGAACTATTCCTTTGAGCTCAGGAGGCTAAGGGGTGATCACATGAAGTTGTAAATATTATCGTCTATATAGTCTGAGCATTTGACAGCACTGGGCCTCTATTCGCCGGAGTTTAGAAAGTTGAGGGGGACCTCATTGAAACTTACAGAATCCTGAAAGGCATAGAGTGGATGTGGAAAGGATGTTTCCACTATTCGGAGAGTTTAGGACCAGAGTTTATAGTTACAGAATTAAAAGGCACTTGTTTAGAAACGAGGTGAGGAGGAACTTCTTTAGTCAGAGGGTAGTTAATCTGTGGAACTCATTGCCACAGAGGGTTGTGGAGCCTGTCAGTGGATATTTTTAAGGCCGAGATAGACAAATTCTTGATTAGAACAGGTGTCAGGGTTATGGGGAGAAGGCAGGAAATGGAATTAGGAGGCAGAGATCAGCCATGATTGAATGTCGGAGTTGTGTCAATGGGCCAAATGGCCTAATTCTACTCGTGTAACTTGTGAACTTTTACACTAAGAAGGGAAATCAAGAAGAAGAGGACTTAAGTTTAATGCGAGAGGGAAAACATTTAATAGAAATCTGAGGGCAGCATTTTTACACAGGGGGTAGTTAAATAGAACAAACTGCTCGAGGAGGTAGTTTAAGCATCGATCGCCCCGACTGAGGATGGTTCGACTGCCCTGACAACGGGACAATAAAGAGGCAGAAAATTAAACTTTATTGCCTTCCATTACAGTGAGGAAAGTTGGAAATCCGCTGTGGTGGATGTTCATGTTTATTTTTATGTAGCTGTGTGTCTTGGTGCATTTTTGCTGTATAGCTGTATGGTAATTTGAGTTTCACTGTACCTTAATTGGTACATGTGACAATAAATAGAACATTGAACCTTTGAACATTTAAAAGACATTTGTAGCAATGTTACAAATTTTTGAGATTTTAAAAATCAAGTCTGTAATTTATCCCATCAGATAAAGCATAAAAAGTTTAATTTGACACCTAATTCACTTTCATATCTTCAGTATTAAAAATGTTATGGCCATTTTCATACTCGGAAATTAGCATCTTGTTCTCTATTGCTTTTCCATTGACTTAACACAAAAGCTGTGATCGAGGACAGTCAAATGGCCATAACTTTATTAAAAATTAAGAGAACTAAAAGAAATGTTCAGTTATTATAGATTGAAGCCTGAAACAAATATGAAACAATCTTACTTAGATGACTTGAAATTAAAGCATATAATTAGTTAGTTACCTAATTGTAGCTAATTACAAAATTCAATTACCAGATCTAAACATCTATCAATTTCTTAAGAATAGATTAACATTTTTAAATAGCCTAAGTGTCTAAATAACATTCACACAAGAATTCACAATATAACATAATTTTTAAATCTCATTGTCATGGATTTATAGACCAAATGGAAGGAATTTAATGTTTAATACCTGTAAATTAATGGCGATTTAAATCAACTTGCCTGTGGGTTTTTCTGGAACGCGACCATTTGGAACGTTGCGGTTTGCAGTGCTTTAGCCCCCATATCGGCATGGAAAACACTTCCCATTGGTATGGGGACTAAATCACCGTTTCGCAACATAAAATGTGAACTACAGGTATCTTAAGGACCACTTTTATACATAAAAACAACCCGCTTTCTTTTACCTGTCAGCTACATGAAATCCGTCCCCGTTGTCGGCGTAGACGGCTTCAGTAGCTGATTTTAAAATTAATCCAGCGCTGAACGAGTCGGACGATTTAAAAAAAAAATTAGACAGCACGCCTGTCGGAACGATTCTTCAACAAAATCTTGCACTCCAACCAAATATAATCCAGGACAAGGTAAGGAAAAAAACGCGTTTTAACCCCCCCCCTCCCCCTCAAAGGCGCCAAAATCACGCACACGGCCAGTGGCAGAATTACAGCGCCGCTGAAGGTAAGTATTGTAACATACCTAACATTTGGACAGGTACTTGGATAGGAAAGGATTACAGGGATATGGGCCACATACAGGCAGATGGAACTAGCGTAGATAGGAAATCTGGTCTGTACAGGCTAGTTGGGCAGAACAGAAGTAGACAAAAATGCTGGAGAAACTCAGCGGTTGAGGCAGCATCTATGGAGCGAAGGAAGGCAACGTTTCGGGTCGAGACCTTTCTTCAAACTTTCCATGCAGTATGACTGTAGGTCTGATTAGAGATAGTCAGTGAGCAGGGCAGTTTCTATGGACTTCAGAAGACCATTGACCATGGTAGGATAGTGTGGAAGGTTAGATCACATGGAATCCAAGGCAAGCTACACAATTGGATTCAAGATTGGCTTGGAGGAAGGAGTCCATGGGTAGTTTTGGAGCACAGTTTTTCTCATTGGAGGCCTGTGACCAGTGGAGCGATCCAGAAGCCGGTGCTGTGTCCACTGTTATTTGTTAGCTACATTAACAATATGGATGACAGTGTCGTTAACATTGTTAGTGAATTTGCAGACTATGGTAATTACACCATAATTGTTCAGTCACATACAGGGAGAGCATGGTGACACTGGAATTCTCCACCCTGGAGGTTAGATTGTTGGTAATAGAGGTCATAGATCAGTTTTTCAAAGATAGGGAATGGAAAGCTACGTGTAGCTGGCACAAGGGAAGAGTTGTGGTGTGGAGCAAATTGGCCATGGTCATATTAAATTACAGTGTGAGGACACATGTGACCTACTCTTACTCCTGTCCCTTTTGTGTTATGGTGTTCAGTGCATTGGGAGGTGATTCTAGAGCAGAGTGATTATAGATATAAGTTCCAAAATAGTAAATTAGTAGGCAAAATTAGGGCACATGGTATTGGGGGTAGAGTGCTGACATGGGAGAAGTGGTTGGCAGATAGGAAACAAAGAGTAGGGATTAACGGGTCCCTTTCAGGGTGGCAGGCAGTGACAAGTGGGGAACCGCAAGGCTCGGTGCTGGAACCACAGCTATTTACAATATACATCAACGATTTGGATGAAGTAACATTAGCAAATTTGCAGATGACAAAGCTGGGTGGCAGTGTGAACTGTGAGGAGGATGCTATGAGAATGCAGGGTGACTTGGACAGGTTGGGGGAGTGGGCAGATGCATGGCAGATGCAGTTTAATGTGGATAAATGTGAGGTTATCCACTTTGGTAGCAAAAACAGGAAGGCAGATTACTATCTAAATGGCGTCAAGTTGGGAAAAGGGGAAGTACAACGGGATCTGGGGGGTCCTTGTACATCAGTCTATGAAAGTAAGCATGCAGGTACAGAAGGCAGTGAAGAAAGCGAATGGCATGTTGGCCTTTATAACAAGAGGAATCGAATATAGGAGCAAAGTGGTCCTTCTGCAGTGGCACAGCGCCCTAGTGAGACCACACCTGGAGTATTGTGTGCAGTTTTGGTCCCCTAATTTGAGGAAGGACATTCTTGCTATTGTGGGAGTGCAGCGTAGGTTTACAAGGTTCATTCCCGGGATGGCGGGACTGTCATATGCTGAGAGAATGGCGCAGCTGGGCTTGTACACTCTGGAGTTTAGAAGGATGAGAGGAGATATAATTGAAACATATATGATTGTTCTCTGCCTCAGAGGGCGGTGGTGGCAGGTTCTCTGGATTCTTTCAATAGAGACCTAGATAGGGCACTTAAAAATAGCGGAGTCAGGGGATATGGGGAGAAGGCAGGAACAGGGTACTGATTGGGGATGATCAGCCATGATCACATTGAATGGCGGTGCTGGCCCGAAGGGCCGAATGGCCTACTCCTGCACCTGTTGTCTATCGTCCAATCAACTTGAGAATGTTCCTGTCTTATACCATCAAAGTTACACTAGTCCCAATTTAGAATTTTAACGTGGGCCCACCCTCTCTTTATCCACAACTATTTTAAAGCTAAAAGAACTGTGGTCACTGGTCCTAAAACACTCGTCCACGGACATTTCAGGTACTTGCCTGTCCCAATTTCCAAAGAGAAGATCTGGCTTTGCTCTCTCGCATTGTGGCCTCTAAATATTGCCTGACGAAACTTTCCTGAACTCATTTGACAAATTCCATCCCATCTCAGTCCTTGACACTCTGGCATTCCCAGTCTATATTGGGAAAGTTAAAATCCCCGATGATGGTAACCCCATTAGTCAGCTGTCTGCAATCTCCTCGCTCATTTGTTCTTATAATTTCCGTTGACTATTTAAAGGCCTATAGTACACACCCAACAAGCTGATCATCCGTTTTTATATTTCTCAGCTCCACCCCTATAACCTTATTGCAAGAGCCATCAGAAATGTCATCTGATTACTGCTGTGACATTCTCCTTAATCAATCGAGCAACTCCCCCTCCTCTTTTACCCCCACCTCTATCTTGTACCTCTCACACCTGTACCTACCCTGGATCAGTAAGCCGCTAGTTCTGTATCTCTCTTAGCCATGTTTATGTAATGTTTAAAATGTCCCAGTCACATGTACCTATCCAAGTCTCGAATAAACATTGCAGGGGTGGAACAGCAGAAAAGGACACAGGAAATTCACTCAATGGTTGAGCAGGCCAGGACGTCATGCCTTGGAGTGCAGGGAGATGAGGGGTGATCTTATAAAGGTATATAATATCATGAGAGGAATAGATAGCATAAATGCACAGTCTTTTATCCAGAGTTGGGGAATCAAAACCAGATGCCATAGGTTGAAGGTGAGGGGGTTAAGATTGAATAGGACCCCAAGGAGCAATTTTTTTTAGAAACATAGAAAATAGGTGCAGGTGCTCTTTTTTTTAGAAACATAGAACATTTATGCTGTTCCACCCCTGCAATGTGTATCATTGAATTAGAATCCACCTATTTTCTATGTTTCTATGTTTCTATAAGGACCCCCAGATCCCGTTGTACTTCCCCTTTTCCCAACTTGATGCTATTTTGATAATAATCTGCCTTCCTGTTTTTGCTACCAAAGTGGATAACCTCACATTTATCCGCATTAAACTTCATCTGCCATGCATCTGCCCACTCCCCCAACCTGTTCAAGTCACCCTGCATTCTCATAGCATCCTCCTCACAGTTCACACTGCCACCTAGCTTTGTGTCATCTGCAAATTTGCACATGTTACTTTGAATCTCTTCCTCCAAATCATTGATGTATATTGTAAATAGCTGCGGTCCCAGCACTGAGCCTTGCGGTACCCCGCTAGTCACTGCCTGCCATTCTGAAAGGGACCCGTTAATCCCTACTCTTTGTTTCTCTTGGAGTAGTTTGTTTGCAGGCAAAGGAACATCTGGAAAATGTGATGCTTTTAAAAATGTGATGGCATGAGCTCAGAGCATGCATGTTCCAATTTGAGCAAAGGGCAAGGCAGGTGGGAGTAAGGAAGCCTGCATGATCAGAGAAATTGAGCCTCTGGTCTGGAAAAAGGAGGCGTAGAACTTGCAGGCTTCTGGGAAGTTTCGGTAAAATCAGGATGGCAGAAAATAGGGAAATAATATTAAGCAAAATCCAGATAACCTTTATGTACATTAAGATTAAGGGGGTATATAGAGAGTGAATAGGGTCCTCCACAAACCAAAATGTTTATCTCTGTGTGATGCAGGAGATGGGCAAGATCCTCGATTAGGACAAGTCTGTAATATGGTCGAAGAGGTGCTGGATGTCCCAAGGTAATTGAAAGTACATAAACCGCCTGAACATGATGAGATATATCCGAGGATACCGTAGGTAGCTCGAGAAGAATTGCAGGATCTCCGACTGAGATACATGAATCATAATTCGGCGTGGGTGAGGTGCCGCAAGAGTGGAGGGTGGCTAATGTTGTGCCTCTATTTAAGAAGGGCTGCAAGGAAAACCCTTGGAACTATAGACCAGTAGGCCTAATATCTGTGGTAGGTAAATTGTAGATAGCAAAGATGGTTCCCAAATTTTACAATAGGATCGTGATCAGCTGGGTAATTCAGTTGAGGAATGGTTAATGGAATTGAATGCAGGTAAGTGCAAGGCATTGCATTTTAGAAAGTCAAACCACGGTAAAATCTTCACAGTGAATGACAAGGCCCTGGGGAGTGTTGTAGAGCAGAGGCATCTTGAAAGTACAGGTGCACAGTTCCCTGAAAGTGGCTCACAGGTAGGTCTTGTGGTCAAGAAGCCTTTAGGCACATTAGCCTTCATCAGTCAAAGATTTGAGTATAAAAGTTGTAATGTTATGTTAACAGTTGTACAAGATGTTGGTGAGGCCAAATTTGAAGTATTGTGTTCAGTTTTGGTCAGCCTGTTAGAGGAAGGATATCGTTAAGCTGGAAAGAATGCAAAGAAGATCGATAAGGATATTGCCAGGACATGAGGGCCTGAGCTCTTGGGGCAGCCGACCCGACCAGGCTAGGGCTTTATTCCTTTGAGCTCAGGAGGCTAAGGGGTGATCACATGAAGTTGTAGAGCTCCAAATCCAGCGCGGCCCGCGGCCGGACGCCCGCAGCCCCAGCACCGCTGTGGCCGCTGACATGTTGTGTGCCGGCGGCCACAGCGCTCCGGTGCTTACCGCACGGCGACCTGGTAAGGCATTGCCCGCTCCCCGCTGGTATCCCAGCGCTGCGACGCCGCCGACTCCCAACATCGCGGCGCTGGGGCTGCGGGCGTCCGGCCGCGGGCCGCGCTGGATTTGGAGCGCCGCGCAGCCAGGGGTAGAGTTGCCGGGGTCGGAGCTCCAACCGCGGCCGGACGCCCGCAGCCCCCAGCTCCGCGATGTTGGGAGTCGGCAGCCACAGCGCTCCGGAGCTTACTGCACGGCGACACGGTAAGGCATTGCCCGCTCCCCGCCTCTCCGACCAGGTAGGGGACTAAGAATTAAAGTTTCCCGTTCACCCCCCCCACCACATAAAATCCCTCCAAACTAACTGACTAACATTTATGCAACGATTCCCCGGTCTCCGGGGAGGAGTATTATCGTCCATATAGTCTGAGCATTTGACAGCACTGGGCCTCTATTCGCTGGAGTTTAGAAAGTTGAGGGGGACCTCATTGAAACTTACAGAATAATGAAAGGCATAGATAGAGTGGATGTGGAAAGGATGTTTCCACTAGTCGGAGAGTTTAGGGCCAGAGGTTATAGTTACAGAATTAAAGGGCACTTGTTTAGATACGAGGTGAGGAGGAACTTCTTTAGTCAGAGGGTAGTTAATCTGTGGAACTCATTGCCACAGAGGGTTGTGGAGGCTGTCAGTGGATATTTTTAAGGCCGAGAGAGACAAATTCTTGATTAGAACAGGTGTCAAGGGTTATGGGGAGAAGGCAGGAAATGGAATTAGGAGGCAGAGATCAGCCATGATTGAATGTCGGAGTGGTCTCAATGGGCCAAATGGCCTAATTCTACTCATGTAACTTGTGAACTTTTAGCCTGAGAAGGGAAATCAAGAAGAAGAGGACTTAAGTTTAATGTGAGAGGGAAAACATTTAATAGAAATCTGAGGGCAGCATTTTCACACAGGGGGTAGTTAAATAGAACAAACTGCTCGAGGAGGTAGTTTAAGCTTCAATCGCCCCGACGGCCCCGACCACAGGATAATAAAGAGGAAGAAGTTTAAACTTTATTGCCTTCCATTATAGTGAGGAAAGTGGGAAATCCGCTGTGGTGGATGTTCATGTTAATTTTTATGTAGGTGTGTCTTGTTGCTTTTTTTTTTAGTATGGCTGTATGGTAATATGAGTTTCACTGTACCCTCTCCCCACCCCCCTTCTCATCCCTCACCCCCTCCCCTCACCCCACATCCCCACCCTCTTCTCACTCCCTTCCCCTTCCCTCCCATCCCCAACACCCACCCTGTCCTTCCCTCCCATCCCCAACACCCACCCTATCCTTCCCTCCCATCCCCAACACCCCCCCCCTTCCCCCCCTGTCCCCATCCCCCCCCCTGTCCCCACATCCCCCTGTCCCCATCCCCCCCTGTCCCCATCCCCCCCTGTCCCCATCCCCCCCTGTCCCCACATCCCCCCCTGTCCCCACATCCACCCCTGTCCCCACCCCCCCCTGTCCCCACATCCCCCCCTGTCCCCATCCCCCCCTGTCCCCATCCCCCCCTGTTCCCTTCCCCCCCCACTGTCCACACACCCCCTGTCCCCATCCCCCCTGTCCCCACCCCCCCTGTCCCCATCCCCCCCTGTCCCCATCCCCCCAAGTCCCCACATCCCCCCCCTGTCCCCATCCCCCCACTGTCCCCACATCCCCCCTGTCCCCATCCCCCCCTGTCCCCATCCCCCCCTGTCCCCACATCCCCCCCTGTCCCCACATCCCCCCCTGTCCCCATCCCCCCCACTGTCCCCATCCCCCCCTGTCCCCATACCCCCACTGTCCCCATCCCCCCCTGTCCCCATCCCCCCCTGTCCCCATCCCCCCCTGTCCCCATCCCCCCCTGTCCCCATCCCCCCCTGTCCCCACATCCCCCCCTGTCCCCATCCCCCCCTGTCCCCATCCCCCCCCTGTCCCCATCCCCCCACTGTCCCCATCCCCCCCTGTCCCCATCCCCCCCTGTCCCCACCCCCCCCTGTCCCCACATCCCCCCCTGTCCCCATCCCCCCACTGTCCCCATCCCCCCCTGTCCCCATCCTCCCCTGTCCCCATCCCCCCTGTCCCCACATCCCCCCTGTCCCACATCCCCCCTGTCCCCATCCCCCCCACTGTCCCCACCCCCCCCTGTCCCCAAATCCCCCCTGTCCCCATTCCCCCCTGTCCCCATCCCCCCTGTCCCCATCCCCCCCCTGTCCCCACCCCCCCCTGTCCCCACCCCCCCCTGTCCCCATCCCCCCCCCCCCTGTCCCCACCCCCCCTGTCCCCACCCCCCCCTGTCCCCATCCCCCCCTGTCCCCATCCCCCCCTGTCCCCACCCCCCCCTGTCCCCCCCTGTCCCCATCCCCCCTGTCCCCCCCCCCCCCCCCTGTCCCCACCCCCCCCTGTCCCCATCCCCCCCCCTGTCCCCACCCCCCCCCCCCTGTCCCCACACCCCCCCTGTCCCCATCCCCCCCTGTCCCCATCCCCCCCTGTCCCCCCCTGTCCCCACCCCCCCCTGTCCCCATCCCCCCCCCCTGTCCACACCCCCCTGTCCCCATCCCCCCTGTCCCCATCCCCCCTGTCCCCATCCCCCCCTGTCCCCATCCCCCCCTGTCCCCATCCCCCCCTGTCCCCATCCCCCCCCTGTCCCCATCCCCCCCTGTCCCCATCCCCACCCTGTCCCCATCCCCCCCTGTCCCCATCCCCCCCTGTCCCCATCCCCCCCTGTCCCCATTCCCCCTGTCCCCATCCCCCCCTGTCCCCATCCCCCCCTGTCCCCATCCCCCCCTGTCCCCACATCCCCCTGTCCCCACCCCCCCCCTGTCCCCATCTTCCCCCTGTCCCCACATCCCCCTGTCCCCATCCCCCCCCCTGTCCCCATCCCCCCCTGCCCCCATCCCCCCCTGTCCCCATCCCCCCCTGTCCCCACACCCCCCCTGTCCCCATCCCCCCCTGTCCACACCCCCGCCTGTCCCCACCCACCCCCCCTGTCCCCATCCCCCCCTGTCCACACCCCCCCTGTCCCCATCCCCCCCTGTCCCCATACCCCCCACTGTCCCCATCTCCCCCCTGTCCCCACATCCCCCTGTCCCCATCCCCCCCCTGTCCCCATCTCCCCACTGTCCCCACATCCCCCTGTCCCCACCCCCCCCCTGTCCCCATCCCCCCTGTCCCCATCCCCCCCTGTCCCCATCCCCCCCTGTCCCCATCCCCCCTGTCCCCACATCCCCCTGTCCCCATCCCCCCCCCTGTCCCCATCTCCCTCCTGTCCCCACATCCCCCTGTCCCCATCCCCCCCCCCCTGTCCCCATCCCCTCCTGTCCCCATCCCCCCCTGTCCCCATCCCCCCCTGTCCCCATCCCCCCCTGTCCCCACATCCCCCTGTCCCCATCCCCCCCTGTCCCCATCCCCCCCTGTCCCCATCCCCCCCCCTGTCCCCATCCCCCCCTGTCCCCATCCCCCCCCCTGTCCCCATTCCCCCCCTGTCCCCATCCCCCCCCCCCTGTCCCCATCCCCCCCTGTCCCCATCCCCCCCTGTCCACACACCCCCTGTCCCCATCCCCCCCACTGTCCCCACCTCCCCTGTCCCCATCCCCCCCTGTCCCCATCCCCCCTGTCCCCATCCCCCCCACTGTCCCCCTGTCCCCATCCCCCCCCTGTCCCCATCCCCCCCTGTCCCCATCGCCCCCTGTCCCCCTGTCCCCATCCCCCCTGTCCCCAAAATCCCCTGTCCCCATCCCCCCTGTCCCCATCGCCCCCTGTCCCCCTGTCCCCATCCCCCCTGTCCCCATCCCCCCTGTCCCCATCCCCCCCCCCTGTCCCCATCCCCCCCCTATCCCCACATCCCCCCCTGTCCCCACCCCCCCCCTGTCCCCCTGTCCCCATCCCCCCCTGTCCCCACCCCCCCTGTCCTCACATCCCCCCCCCTGTCCCCATCCCCCCCTGTCCCCCTGTCCCCATCCCCCCCTGTCCACATCCCCCCCCCTGTCCCCATCCCCCCCCTGTCCCCACATCCCCCCCGTCCCCATCCCCCCCCCCCGTCCCCATCCCCCCCCCTGTCCCCCTGTCCCCACCCCCCCCCCCTGTCCCCCCCCCCCCCTGTCCCCACATCCCCCCCTGTCCCCACACCCCCCCCCTGTCCCCACATCCCCCCCTGTCCCCATCCCCCCCCTGTCCCCATCCCCCCCTGTCCCCATCACCCACCTGAAGCGTCTCCTCCTCTCCCCCATCCTCGACTCTCTCTCGCGCTTTGACCGGGTTTGCGGGACTGACATATGATGAAAAAAGTTATCGACTGGGCTTATATTCACTGTAATTTCAAAGGATGAGAGGGTATCTTATGGAAACATATACAATCTTAAGGGATTGGTCAGGCTAGATGCAGGAAAAATGTTCCCGATGTTGGGCAGGCCAGAACCAGGGGTCACAGTTAAAAAACAAGGGGTAGGCCATTTAGGAATAAGTTGAGGAAAAACTTTTTCACCCAGAGAGTTGTGAATCTGTGGAATTATCTGCCACAGAAGGCAGTGGAGGTCAATTCACTGAATGTTTTCAAGAGAGAGTTAGATATAACTCTGAGGGCTAACGGATTCAAGGAATATGGGGAGAACGCAGGAATGGGGCACTGATATTGAATGATCAGTGCTGATCATATTGAATGACGGTGCTGGCATGAAGGGCCTAATGGCCTACTCCTGCATCTTTTTTCTATGTTTCTAAGTGTTAGAAATTTTCCAACAAAGACTATTACAAAAACGGAGGTAGAAACTGAACGAACTTTATTGTGAGAGAGAGAGTCACACAGAGCCCAAGTGTCTGAGCTAATGCTGAAAACCATCTCTTTTATACATTGATTTAGACAAAAAGCATCCAGACAAATGGTAATGAACAAGGACACTCAGAATTCAAAGGAAATAACATTTAGCTGTGGAAAGTTACACCGGAGCAAGATTATCCGTTCTGCAAGTTCTGTGATAGACTCTTAATCTCTTGACCGAGACCTGTCAATTACTTGTGCCCTAGGCAATTTCGGTAAACAATCTTGTGCAGACACAGCTAGAATACACAAGGAAATAGTTACATACATTTTTCCATCATTTTCCTCCTCTTTATACAAATTTACTGAATTATAATCTAAAACAAATTTATGTCCTTCGAGTTGAAGTCCTCAAGTTTCTTCACAGAACCACATGTTCTCTCGACTTTCTGTAGTTCGATCATTCGTGAGGGTTCAATCAGTCAGGAATGTTTCTCTCGTCAATTTCATAGCATTGTCTCTCTTCTGCTTTGGTTGGTATTAGTTCGTATAACATAGTCATTTTCTTAGTGAGGGCCGTTTCAATCAGTCGCTGGGCGAGTCCTCTCACACAGGGGATGATGCAGCAGCCCAGGCAGACCAGTACCCCTGCAATGACTATGAATGCGGTTAGTGCAGAAATAACAACATTTTTCCATTTCCCGAACCATGAGTCCAGGAACCCTGTCCAGGAGGTGATGACTCCTGAATTCAAAGCCAATACCTCTGCCAGTGAAGTGAGTCCAGCCAGGGCCCTGGAGACTGACTCATCAGGTGCGGTATTATTTGGAATAAAGGTTCAACAAGATGATCCGAACATTACACATACTCCTCCCTTGTCTGCTGGTAGCATGTCCAAGGCCATTCTATTCTGCCAGGCCATTAGACTGGTCCGATCTAGTTGTTCGGCTAACCCTTTCACAGCATCTCTAGTATAATTGATAAATCGCTGCTGATTATAATATAAGTAATTTATCCAATCTACATTTTTATTAATGGTTGACCACCAGAAGATGACAGACTCAAATCCTGCAGCTATCTGATTGCGTGCCTTAAATTAATCTGGAACCCCTCTGGGCACTCCAATTTCATCTATGTAAATGTGTGCATCAAAAGAACCTTTAGCAAGTTCCCTTTTCACTCTATTCCCTGTCTCGGATTTCTCCTTCACATCTTTCAGTGTTACGAGAGTAAACGGCATCATCAGCTGTATCAATGCACAGGTACCTTTCCAGTTCTTAGGTAGCTTTGCCCATCAATATTCTCCCTCCACAGTACCACCAAAAATCTGCCCTCCCGACCTCATGTTCAACCAGAGCAGTTGTGTCCAACCCTGGCAAGGGACCAGATGATAGTACAGGGGCAGGAACAGAGACGTTTACTATAATCTCGCATAACTCCAGTGTTCCCAGCTCCTTACCTCCAAGATCTCATCTAGTGAAACAATTAAATTGTCCGCCGGTTGGTACAGTGAATGGAGGTGGGATCATGTCCTTAACTATGGGGGGGAATAGAAAATGTAAATCTGTGCAATTCTCATTCTGTGGCTTGCGTTTACTAAGGTACAATGATAACATGCACTTGACTCCGCCTGGTGAGTTGGTAAAATTTAACGGGAAGGGTGTTGGAATAAGTTGTAGTTTTGCGGATGCACAAGCATAACAATCCGTCCTGTCTAAGGACTTAGCTGTGTAAAGCATCCATTCCAGCCATGCATTATCATCCGTATATCCAGTCTCAATTTCCAGACTCTTCTGGAGGTCTGCTACTGGGATGACCTTAATTACTTGTTCTCCTGTCTTTGGTGGTGGCCGAGTTTCCTTATCTACCTGGGGCCTTACTGTAACTTCAGTGTCTGCTGGTTGGACTACACTCACTTCCAACTGGCTACAGAGATCCTTCCAACTAACTTCGACACACACGTAATACCACCCTTCATCTTTCTTCTGGATGTTTCTCACAGTTATATACGTTTTCCAAGTAGGCTGTGCATTTCCCCATTTTCCCCGGTTACTCCAGCCAGGGTTCGTATGGGTGTAGGACTTTCTTTTTAACGACCATCGCTGGTATTGCTCCATTGCTCTTTATAGCCTGAGGACTCAGAGTGTTGGAAAACATAATGCCATTTTGAGCAGGGTGCTAGACAGACATACACCCCATCCGTTACGTATGCTTTGTCCTCGCAACTGTCAGTTTTATACTGACATGGGTCGATTTCAAAAGTGCTAATACATCCTCGGTTCAGGTATATTGTATACTTCGCATATGCTGTGGTGGTTAATGCAATTCCACTCAGAATAATCAGCCCCCACTTCATGGTTTCGGAGGTGTAGGTTTCCGATCGTTACTGGACCTATACAGGGCGTCAGCCGTCGTCGGTCCCCCTTTCTCCTACTCTGAAGTTGGGATTTTTACTCTTTTGCAGTGTGTGATATGTACCCACGTTGGCCTTTCGGCAATTCTTACTGCAGTGGGAGTAGTAAGTAGTACTTGATACGGACCTTCCCACCGAGGGCTTGACCACATTTTTCTTTTGATAATTTTTACGAACACCCAGTCTCCTGGCTTTAATTCCTCCACGAGATCCCCTTCCGCTTGGTCAAAACCTGTTAAACCTTTCAACACACGAGATTTGTTTATTAGCATTTTCTTCATGTACTGTGCTAGGGTACTATCTTCACTTACTGTTTCAGAAAACCTTTGTAGAACAGGGTATTGGAATGGTTTACCATACAATATTTCTTCCCTTGCGAGGGGGTTAATTCAATAAAGTCCATATTTAAATTTTGAAATGTGTACCTTGGTTGTGGGTACTTCCCTTGTTGTTTCTTCATGTTTCCTTGTGGATTGTACCTGGCACATATCTCGCACGTTTCGCAGTACTTCTTTGCATAACTCGTGAACCCATAGGTTTTGAACACCTTCTCGACTAGTTGCAGCATTCCTCCTGTTGAGACATGGGTTACCCCATGGCTCATAACACAGGCAAATCTCCACAGTCCATCCTCCTGTTTTGCCGCTTCACCCATTTTCCATTTGTATATTTCCATTGGGGATGCGGCCTTTCACATGTTTTGCAACACTTCGTGGTCCACTTCTTGTATCTCCAGTCCGAACACTTCTCCATTTAAATCTTTTTATTTGAATTTCACAGCAATTTGCATACATACAATGATAACAGACAGTGACAGTCAAGGCATAATTGTGCAACAGTATGTAAGCGACCCTCAAAGCCCTTACCCTTACCCACCTTCAACCCACCCGAATCAGGTCGGAACCAAACGGGGACAAACAACACTCACATACATACACATCCACACAAATATGGTAAGATAAACGAAACAAAAAGTACTAAAAAAATAAATAATAATAAATAAAAAAAGGGGGGTCACTAATAACAGTAAATAAGTAAGTAATTAAATAAATAAGTGTGGGAGGGGGGGGGGGGTTAAGAGGAGAGCAGCTGCAGTAGAGCAGTACAATGGTGGAGAGCACTCAGTCCTCTTCCGAGTCCGGGGACAAGTTGAGAGAGTTAACAAGTTCCAAGAAAGGGTTCCATGTATCTAGGAATGTCTTGGTAGAGCCTTTGAGAGAGAACCTAAGTTTTTCAAGCTTTAAGTTGTAGAGCACCTCCTTAATCCAGCGGGCGTGTGTTGGGGGACAGGTGAGCCTCCAGTTAAGCAAGATCAGTCTCCGGGCTAACAAGGTTGTAAAAGCTAGAACCATATAACCATATAACAATTACAGCATGGAAACAGGCCATCTCGGCCCTACAAGTCCGCGCCGAACAATTTTTTTCCCTTAGTCCCACCTGCCTGCACTCATACCATAACCCTCCATTCCCTTCTCATCCATATGCCTATCCAATTTATTCTTAAATGATACCAACGAACCTGCCGCCACCACTTCCCCTGGAAGCTCATTCCACACCGCTACCACTCTCTGAGTAAAGAAGTTCCCCCTCATTTTACCCCTAAACTTCTGTCCCTTAATTCTGAAGTCATGTCCTCTTGTTTGAATCTTCCCTATTCTCAAAGGGAAACGCTTGATCACATCAACTCTGTCTATCCCTCTCATCATTTTAAAGACTATCAAGTCCCCCCTTAACCTTCTGCGCTCCAGAGAATAAAGACCTAACTTATTCAACCTATCTCTGTAACTTAGTTGTTGAAACCCAGGCAACATTCTAGTAAATCTCCTCTGTACTCTCTCTATTTTGTTGACATCCTTCCTATAATTGGGCGACCAAAATTGTACACCATACTCCAGATTTGGTCTCACCAATGCCTTGTACAATTTTAACATTACATCCCAGCTTCTATACTCAATGCTCTGATTTATAAAGGCTAGCATACCAAAAGCTTTCTTTACCACCCTATCTATATGAGATTCCACCTTCAAGGAACTATGCACGGTTATTCCCAGATCCCTCTGTTCAACTGTATTCTTCAATTCCCTACCATTTATCATGTATGCCCTATTTTGATTTGTCCTGCCAAGGTGTAACACCTCACATTTATCAGCATTAAACTCCATCTGCCATCTTTCAGCCCATTTTTCCAAATGGCCTAAATCACTCTGTAGACTTTGGAAATCCTCTTCATTATCCACAACACCCCCTATCTTGGTATCATCTGCATACTTACTAATCCAATTTACCACCCCTTCATCCAGATCATTGATGTACATGACAAACAACAAAGGACCCAACACAGATCCCTGAGGCACCCCACTAGTCACCTGCCTCCAACCCGACAAACAGCCATCCACCATTACCCTCTGGCTTCTCCCATTCAGCCACTGCTGAATCCATCTTGCTATTCCTGCATTTATACCCAACAGTTTAACCTTCTTAACCAACCTTCCATGAGGAACCTTGTCAAAGGCCTTACTAAAGTCCATATAGACAACATCCACTGCTTTACCCTCGTCAATTTCCCTTCTAACCTCTTCAAAAAATTCAAGAAGATTAGTCAAACATGACCTTCCAGGCACAAATCCATGTTGACTGTTCCTAATCAGACCCTGTTTATCCAGATGCTTATATATATTATATTTAACCCGTTTCACCGCAACAGAGAGGTTGGTGTTGGGAGGGGTACCGAAAATGGCTGACAGTGGGTTTGGAGGAATAGTCTGGCCGTAGGCTCTGCTTATCAAATCGAAAGCACTCCTCCAAAAGGCTGCTAGCTTAGGGCAAGACCAAAACATATGGCTATGGTTGGCAGGGGATTGATTACATCTGTTGCAAGTGTCCCTAACAGCGGGGTAAATTCTAGATAATCTTGCATTTGTGTAGTGGACTTTGTGAAGGACTTTGCATTGGATTAGGCCATGACGGGCACATATGGAGGAAGAATGGATCAAATCCAAGGCCGAGTCCCATTGCTGGTCTGTTAGTTTCGTATTCAGCTCGCCCTCCCACGCAGCTTTTAATGAGGTATGAGGTTTCAATATAACCGACCCTAACAAGTTATACAAAACAGAGATGCATTTCTTCCGGTTGGGATCTAGAGCTAAGATGGTATCGGTCAGGGTTTCAGGGGGGCGATTTGGGAAATGGTGGAATGTCTTCTTCACAAAATCCCTAATCTGGAAAAAACGAAAAAGGTGGGAGTTTGGGAGGCTATAGTTGGACGAGAGCTCCGCAAAAGACGAAAAGATGCCATCCTTGTATAGGTTTTTGATACTACTGATACCGTTGCTATGCCAGTTTTTTAATGCGTGGTCTGTACTTGAAGGTTTAAAGATGTGGTTTTTAATCAGTGGGGTCAAGATGGAAGGGCCATGTAAACCGAAGTTTTTCCTGAGTTGACTCCATATCTTGAGCGAGAGGGACGCAATTGGGCCTGCACCCACAGATGTTATAGGAAGGGGGAGTTGGGAGCATAGGACAGACCGCAACTGGAGATGTGAACTCGCCTTTTCCATGTGTACCCAGGTCGGTAGGTGGTCGCAATCATCATTCATCCAATACAGGAGTTTTTGCAAGTTAGCTGCCCAATAGTATCGCCTAAAGTCAGGAAGTGCCAAACCGCCGTCACTCTTAGGAGACTGTAGTATCGCCTTTCGGATTCTAGCTGGTTTGCTACCCCATAAAAATTTAGATATTGTCCTTTCTAATTTATCAAAAAAAGATTTAGTGATAAGTATAGGGACATGCTGGAAAAGATACAGGAATTTGGGTAGGACGACCATCTTGACCAAATTTATCCGGCCCACGAGGGATAGCGGTAAAACTGACCAGCGGTCAAAATCTCTTTCAGCTTTCTCAACCAGAGGCAGAAAGTTTGTGCGGAACATATCAGATAAGGGTGTTGTGATAAAGACGCCGAGGTAGCAAAATCCGTCCTCTGCCATTTGAATGAGGTTAAAGAGCGAGGGAGCTGCTTAGCCAATGAATTAATCGGTAATAGCTCACTCTTTTGGTAGTTAAGTTTATAACCAGAATACGCGCCAAACCGTTCTAAAATATTCGTAATCACAGGGAGAGAGCTGACTGGGTTCGAGATGTACAGGAGCAGGTCATCCGCATACAATGAGACTTTATGAGTTGTGTCGAACCGTGTGATACCTTTAAAGCCCTTCTCTGAGCGTAACCAGACCGCCAAGGGTTCTATCGTGACAGCAAACAGAAGTGGAGATAACCGGCAACCCTGCCTGGTACCTCTCCGAAGGGGGAAGTGGGGCGACAGTGTGTCGTTTGTTTGTACTGAGGCCACCGGGGACGAGTATAACAGACTGACCCAATGAATGAAACTATTGCCGAGGCCAAACCTGTCCATCGCCTCGTATAGGTACTTCCACTCGACCCTGTCGAAAGCTTTTTCGGCGTCGAGGGAGACCACTATCTCCGGGGTCTCACTACTTGGTGAATGGATGATGTTAAGGAGACGCCTAGTATTGTGGGAAGACTGTCGGCCTGGTATGAACCCTGTTTGGTCTAACGAGATAATAGAGGGCATCACTCGTTGAAGACGGAGCGCAAGGGCTTTAGAGAGGATTTTGAGGTCCACATTCAGGAGTGAAATTGGTCTATAGCTACTACAAAGCAGGGGATCTTTCTTCTTTTTAAGAATTAGGGAGATAGTAGCCCACGACAAGGTGGGCGGTAGGCGACGATGTAAAAACGCCTCATTGTACATATCTCTCAGGACTGGTGCGAGGAGAGCAGAGAAAGCTTTGTAATATTCTACAGTGAAGCCGTCAGGGCCGGGTAACTTTCCGCTTTGCAGCGATGTGATGGCTGCTTGGACCTCAGCAACAGTTATGGGACCACCCAAGTCTCTCGTGGCTTCATCGTCAATTCGGGGAAACGTCATACTACTGAGCATGTCATCTGCAGTGGGAGGACAATCGGTAACGTATAGTTCAGCGTAGAATTTAGCAAATGCTTCATTAATTCTAAGAGGATCAGTATGAATCTCCCCTAAGCTGGATCTAATGGCTGGAATTAGCCGTGAAGTCGCCTCGGTTCTGGCCTGATGGGCCAAGAGCTTCCCAGCTTTATCCCCAGATTCAAAAAAGTGTTGCCTAGATTTAAGCAGTCGTAGCTTAGCTTTATTAGTAGACGTGAGGTCAAAGTCTGTTTGTAACCTAAGGCGTTCTCTATAAAGGTTAGGGTCTGGGTCAGATGCATATTTATCATCAATGTCCTTTATTTTTTGTAACAGGTCTGCCGTTTGGGACGTCTCGGTTCTTTTCAGGTTGGAGACAAAAGAGATAAGTTGGCCCCTAATATAGGCTTTTGAAGCTTCCCAGAGTATACCTCTTTCTATGTCGGCGAATCATTCAGCTCAAAATATAAAGTGATTTGGGAGTGCAAGAATTGCATGTAGTGAGCCTCTGCTAATAATGAGGAGTTGAACCTCCACTGTTTAAAGGGGTTAGTTCGCTTACGAAAGTGGAGATCGAGGGAGGTTGCAGCGTGATCTGATATTACGATACTATGATACTCGCTGGATTTGATTTTGGAGAGCAGTCTGTCATCTAAGGGGAAGAAGTCTATACGGGTATAGGTGCGGTGCACGTGGGAAAAAAATGAAAATAATTTAGTCGTGGGAAATGTATATCTCCATGGGTCTGTGAGCCCAAGTTGTTTGGTAAAAGCATGCAGAGTCCTACCTGATTTAGTTAAAGTAGAGGCTTTGTTCGAAGATCTGTCCAGTATAGGGTCTTGGACCAGATTAAAATCTCCACCCACAATGACGTGGTGATTTTCAATGTTTGGGAGAGATGTAAAAAATTTGGTTACAAATGAGCTGTCATCCCAGTTGGGACCGTAAATACTGGCCAATATGACAGGTGTGTCTTGCAGTTTGCCCGAAACCACGACAAAGCGGCCAGCAGGGTCCTCCATGGTTTTCTGTAGTTCGAACATAACGTTTTTACGAATCAGGATAGCAGTACCCCTAGCCCTATCATTAAATTTCGAATGAAATAAGTGGCTAATCCAGCCTCTCTTAAGCCGTGTTACTTCTCTGTTGCGAAGGTGGGTCTCTTGAATAAAAAATATATCGCCTTTGAGCTGTTGCAAGTGGGCCAAGATCCTGTCAGTCTTAGTAGGACTTCCCACCCCCCTCACGTTCCACGAGACAAATCTAAGAGTGTTGTTTGTGTTGGCCATACTTAGCTATATCCAAGTGAGTGGACAGAGCGCTGTAGTATGCAAGTCGAGACGGAGACGGAAGAGCGCATCGATGCCAGCTGCAGAGAGTAGGGGAGTGGGAGGGGGGGGGGAAGAGAAAAAATAAAATAAATAAATAAAATACATACGCATGTACACACACAACAAACAAGCGGGACACATATCACTTAGCCATCTTTCAAACCTGAGTCCCCGGACCTGAGGTCCCCGATGTCCAAACTGAACCTTGAGTGCCCATTGCACCAAGGTGTGTTGTCCTCGCATCCGCATGGAGTTATCCGCATGGAATTTTATTCCATGCGTTGTCCTCGCCTCCGCATGGAATAAAACGCTCTTGACTTACTCCGCTAATGTGTGGGATAGATCGGTGGTTGGCGTGGGCTTGTTGGGCCGAAGGGCCTGTTTCCACGCTGTATCTTTAAATTAATCTAAAAACACTAAAACCAGAGGGAGTCTAAAGAATGGTTTCTACCCGAAACGTCACCCAATTTCTTCTACCCAGAGTTGCTGGCTGCTCCATGGAGTTCCCCCGCACAATTAAAGCATGGAATAGTCTTCACCCTACCATAGTTACCCAACCAGATGCAACTAAATTTAAGGTAGCTCCTTTTTCCCCAAACCCTTTTTTGCTTAAGTCCAAGTCAAGAGTCAAGAGAGTTTTATTGTCATGTGTCCCAGATAGGACAATGAAATTATTGCTTGCTGCAGCACGACAGGAGATGTAAACATAATACAGAACAGGAGATAAAATGTTAGTGTGTTTATATACCATAGACCATATATACACAATAAATAAACATATAAAATGCAATAGGCTGTTATTGTTCAGTCCTCCACCACCTCCAGTTGAAATTCCATTTAGAGGCAGCAATGGCGGCCAGATCTCCCACAATACAAAGCGAGGGAGAAAGTGCCCAGCGCCGACCACGAGGGTGATTTTATTCGCGCCATTTTGGGAATCAAATAGATGATGTTTTTATGAATGGGCTTCTGTTCATGACGTCACATCTACAAGTGTAGCGAGCTGTTCTGCTATAAAGGTGCTCAAATCGCCAATGTAAGCGACACCAACACTTAGAGCAATCTTTCTTCACCTTCCCCACTAAAGACCAAAGGTAAGAAAACAATTATAACTTTGTGCCGATCTCTTCCTGTAGCTCAGATCGTGGAGCTGGGGGTCGCCAGAGGATTTGCTCCGATCTCTGGCCCCGCGGACTCGAACATCGTGAAGCCCCCGGTCTCCGGTAGGATGCGGCCGATTCGGGACCTCCAAGCCGTGAATGTCCCGAATCTGCTTGTGTTCAAGCCGGATTGAAATGGTGTTTAAAATACAGGATAAATAGTGTTAAATTCTGCACTATGTCCAGAGATGCTCTCTCCCTCTCTCCCTTCCGCCCTCCCACCCCTTCCTTCCCTCCCTTCTCCTCCTTCCCTCTCTCCTCTCCCTCCCTCCTCCCCTCCCTCTTTCTCTCCGTCCCTCCCCCTCCCTTCCTCCCTCTCTCATGCCCTACCTTCCCTCCTTCTCTCCCTCCTTCACTACTTCTGTCCCTCTCTCCCTCCTTCCCTCCCTCCCCTCTCCCCCTCCTTCACTCCCTCCCTCTGCCCCTCATCCCTCTCCCTATCCGTGTCCTCCAGAGATGCTGCCTGTCCCGCTGAGTTACTCCAGCACTCTGTGTCTCCAATGTTTGTGTCGGGGCGTGGGTTGGTCTTTGTGTCGGGACATCCTGGAGACCTTTGTTGAGCGTCGGGGAGGTTCTCGGACGATGTCGCCCACAAGGTGAGAAGGTTTTTCAACCAGCGCCGAGGTCAAGATGTCCCAGAATAGCCTGGCTTCTGTGTTTCTCCTTCTCGCCGTGTTGGCTCACAGGGGCTGCGCTTGTATGAACTGTGACCGCCGGCTCTGGTCCAAGTTCCTGGACCTGATCAACCGCTGTCTGATCGTGGCTTCTGAGGACGAATATTACACTCAGCTGGACCCGGTTATCACTTACACCAAGGCCTTCAAAATGGATGAGGGACGGGATGGGGAGGTGGAGGGAGAAAAGGAGGGAGGGAGGGAGAAACAGAGGGGGTGAGGGAAGATGAAAAGGAAGTGAAAGAGGGAGGGAGGAAAGGGGAGTGAGGGATGGAGAGACAGGGGAGGGAGGGAAGGGGGAGGGATTGATGGGGGGTGAGGAGCGGTGAGGAGGAGGGAGCGCCTCACTGCCGGAGGGAGGGGAGTGGGTGAGGAGGGTCGAGGGGGGGGGGGGTGGGTGGGAGGGAGGGAGATAGAGAAGGAGGGGTGGGAGGGAGGAAGGAAGAGAAGTAGGGTAGAATGGGAGGGATGAAGAGAAGGGAGAGGATTGATAAAGCAGAGGGAGGGAGAGGTGGATGGATGAGAGGAGGGGGGACGGGAGAGAAGGAGAGTGGAGGGGAGAGGGGGGGGAAGGAGTGAGAGAGGGAGGGGGGTGAGAAAGGGGGCATTGGGTTATTAAACACAATTAGGGAATAGTCAGGATGTGCTGGAGAGAGTGGACATGTTTAGATTTAGTGGGGAAGAAGCTAATTGTGTTCTGATAACATCAGGCATCCTCTTTATCCGCATCCTCCGACCTCTCTGTCCTGGGTCTCCTCCATTGCCAGAGTGAGCAACACCGGAAATTGGAGGAACAGCACAGAG
>NW_022630164.1:500000-550000 GCF_010909765.2 Amblyraja radiata
TTTTCTTGTATAACTATATATGTTGCTTGTAATATGTTTGTGATATCATTGAGTTGTGAACCAGCCATGCCAAGTGAAAATATGTGCACACACATTAAGACATTAACCACAATCTGATAAATGTGACAACACATTTACAAAACCTAACAGCCACAGGCACATGACGGTTTCAGAATCACTGTGGAGTCTGAAAGGTCTGGGGAACTATCGGCTTTTATCTGTAGGGTTATAAAATATTGATAACTCTGGCAGATGGTAACATGAGAGGGATGTAATTCAGTCTGATCCTTCGAGTTTCTGAATATCTGAAGTTAAATGGAATGTCTTTTCTTCAAACTAAAGCAGCATAGCAACAAATGCTTTTGACAAATGAATCAATTTGGAATTGTACACCATATGTGTCCATCTTATTTACTATAGACTTTAGAAATACAGCATGGAAACAGGTCCTTTGACCCATTGAGTCCATGTTGATCAGCGATCCCCCTGCACTAGCACTACCCTATACACTGCCCTATACCCACACAACTTACAGAAGCCAATTAACCTACAACCCTGTACATCTTTGGAGTGTGGGAGGAAACCGGAGCACCCAAAGAAATCACGCGCGTTCACAGGGAGAACATACAAACACCATACAGACAGCACCCGTAGTCAGGATCAAACCAGTTCCTCTAGTATCGTAATTAGCAAATTTACCACTGTGCTATACTATTTTTGTAAAGGGATAGGACATTTCAAGTTTGAGATAGCCCCATAATGTGATTTTTTTGTTGTTTAAAATGCTGTTGTACTGACCAAAGGGGTATTTAACTGTTATTTGTCATTCTTGCAGTAGCAGAATATTACTAACAAGAGTCACCTATTGGAGAATAGGTTTATCATATTGTATATCCACTCCATCAGGCTGAAGAAGGGTCCTGATCTGAAACGTAGTCTGTCTATTTCCTTCCACGGATGCTACATGACCAGTTGAGTTCTTCAATAGTTGGTTTTACGTGGCATATGCCTTTGGTTTTACAATTCATTTTGAAGATGCAACGGCACAATTTTAAAACTGTTAAAATCAATGGTTAAAATGAGTAAAATCACTATTCAGACTTCTGAACCAATATGGGGATTTTACATTCCACATGGGTGCAGTGCAGTGGGAGAGTTGCTGCCTCACAGTGCCACCGGGTTCTATCCTGACCATGGGTACTGTCTGTACGGAATTTGTGCCGTCTCCCTGCGAACGCATGGGTTTTATTTTTTTTATTTTTTTAATTAGAAGTACGGTAAGTTACAATAATACACAACACATATGTCTTAATACATTTTTTTGTACCGCTTCATTTTTTGAGCTTTAAGAAAAAGATAGAAGTAAAGAAAGTAAGGAAAGTGCGCAAGAGTCGTGAAGGTGCAAGAGAGTGTTGAGAAAATAAAGCCCCTTAGAAAAGAAGTTAGAGAAGGAAGTAAAGAAAGAAAGAAAGTAGACCCTAGAAAAGAAGGGAAAAGAAAGGAGAAACAATCGCTGTATTATAACATTAAACTCCGCAGAAAGGGAACTACCAACCAAGTCTGTTTTTGTTGTTTTGTTGCCAGATCCTGGTACCATTTATTTATTTATTCCTTTATTAAATTACTATTGCACCTCATGCTTGTAATAGTTCCAAAAACGTACACCACGTCTTTTGGAATTGGTCTGCTTTGTCTGCGAAGAGGAATCTCATCTCTTCCAGATGTAGTTTTTCAAACATATCTGATATCCACATTTTTATTGTTGGCGTGGGCGCATTATTCCAGAATTTAAGTATGAGCTTTTTTCCCATTATTAGCCCATAATTGAGTAAATTCTTCTGAAACACGTTTAGTTCAGGGTTACCTTCCGATATTCCAAAAAAGATCCATTCTGGTTTTGGTAGCAGTTTTATTTTAATTAATTTTGTAAAGATGTCAAATATTTCATCCAGAATTTTTGTATTTTTGTACAAACAACGAAAGAATGCGCTATGGTAGCTTCTTGACACAGACATTTATCACAGATGGGTGAGACATTAGGGAAGAGTTTATTTATTTTAGTTTTTGAATAATACAGTCTATGTAATGTTTTGAATTGGATGAGAGTATGTCGTACGTTGATCGAACATTTATGCACCTGTAGTAAATGATTATCCCAGCTCTCTTTTGAATTTTTTATAACTAATTCTTGTTCCCAGTCTCTTCTAATTCCATCCCGCATGGGTTTTCTCCGGGTGCTCTGCTTTTCTCCCATATTTCAAAGACACGCAGGTTTGTAGGTTAATTGGCTTCTGTAAATTGTCCCTAGTTTGTAGGATAGAACTAGTATATGGGTGATCGCTGGTCAATGTGGACTTGGTGGGTCCAAGTATCCATGGATCTTGCTACTAAGTTGTATCTCTAAACTAAACTAAAAAGTACAGGGACATTAGATCAATGTCAGATTAGAATAAGCTCCTCACTGCCCCAACACGTAAGCAATTTTCAACACCTAACTTCAATTTAACTTCCATTTAGTCATAAGTCACTGGCAAAGTTCAACGATTCTTTAAATTGAAAACAGTTAGATAAAAACACAAATACATGTGTTCAGAATTAGCCCCTAACATTGGTGCAAAATAATACCATACCCCAGGGAGTTAAAATAATAATGACCGCTGAAGCTTAAAGCAAAATAAATCTAATAACGAAAACTAAAACCTCCCTCTGTGTTTCATATTCATCCCGCAGACAGAAAATCACAGAAACCTATTCTTGGGATAGTCGAATGCACAGGGAGGAATTAATGAAGAGTAAAGACATGAAGATCACTGTCTCAAAGCACAATTGCAGCATGTTGAATACTGAAATAGTGCAACCAGTATACAAGTTGTACCGCAGTGATGATAATGTGCTGTTTGGCCCAGAGTCTCAGTTCCAGCAATTGGGAGAAGCTAGGCCACACTGTTGATCTCGGAGCTGGGAATAAACCATCGACCCTACCCTGGGGAAAAGTCGGCTGGGGGTTCGGGGATCGTTAGTAAAGAATTGGAGTCACAACTGCTGTAGGAAGGGATATTTGTGTAGGCAGCATGGTGGTGCATTGGTAGAGTTGTTGCCTTACAGCATCAGACATCCAGGTTTGATCCTGACTATGGGACTGTCTGTGCGTAGTTTGCACATTCTCTCAGTGACTGAACGGGTTTCCTCCTACATTGCAAAGACATGCCTGTGTGGGTTTGTAGGTTAATTGGCTTCTGTAAATTGCCCCTTTGTGTGTAGGATAAGGGATGACACGGTGGCAGTGTGATAGTTGCTGCCTTACAGTGCCAGGGAGCCAGGTTTGATGCTGACTACGTATGTGTGGTGTTTGTACAAAGCTTGTATGTTCTCCCCATGACCGCGTGGGTTTTCTCCAGGTGCTCTTGTTACCTCACACACTCCAAGGACGTACGTCGGTTAATTAGCTTTGGAACAAAATGGATAACCACACATTCCTCCCCTCCCCATTATCTCTCTTCCACACATCTCTGTCTCCCCCACATTCTCCCCCACATCTCTGTCTCCCAATTATCTCTCTCCCCCGCATCTCCCCCCCATCTCTCTCCCCCACAATTCTCTCCCCCACATTCTCCCCACATCTCTCTCTCCCCCACATTCTCCCCACTCTCTCTCTCCCCCACAATTCTCTCTCCCCCACATTCTCCCCACATCTCTCTCTCCCCCACTTTCTCCCCCACATCTCTCTCTCCCCCACATTCTCCCCCACATCTCTGTCTCCCAATTATCTCTCTCCCCCGCATCTTTCCCGTCTCCCAAACCTTTGTCCACTCATTTC
Source organism: Amblyraja radiata (assembly GCF_010909765.2). Taxonomy (NCBI): domain Eukaryota; kingdom Metazoa; phylum Chordata; class Chondrichthyes; order Rajiformes; family Rajidae; genus Amblyraja; species Amblyraja radiata. The sequence goes on from NW_022630164.1 coordinate 503,818, forward strand.
AATGATCAGATAAAAATAAAACCCACCAAAGATGAGAAGAATTCACCAGAGGAACTCCACCTTGGGGTTATTCAAATGCCATTTGGAAGATTTCTGCAGTAAGTTAAAAAACAATCTCCTTGATTGGAGACGGTACACACAAAATACTGGAGTGACTCAGCGGGACAGGCAGCATCTCTGGAGAGAAGAAATGGGTGACATTTCGGGTCAAGACCCTTATTCAGACTGATTGGAGAAATTAGTCATGTTTCCTGGACAAAAAGGAAATCCAAAATATATTTTCCAGAGTTTGTGAGTCTTTTGTTCTTATCTGCCTAAGGTGTTTTTATTTTGGTTAAACAAATTAAAATCCAGTAGGCCATTTATTTAAATTGAATTCCTGCTATGTTTTGTGTCATTAATTAAGTTCTCATCAAACAATTACCTCAGCAATGTGTATGGTGTTGAAGAATTTGTTGCTGTTAATATAGCTGCAATTTTAAATTTCCACAGCAATCTTGTGAATAATTATTTTCTGAGCTCATTTTGCTGGGTGGTTACACATTGATGCTCTCAGAGTAAATCACATTTATGACCATTTCCAGTTGAAACCATGCCAATTATATTTGTCCAGGCTCGTTCAGATGTGAGTTATTCAGTCATCACCGATGAGAATTCAGGGAGGAACACGATTGTTTCATTCTCTGTGCTATGTTCCATTCGGAGCATCTCGGAGGTATTTGGTCTCGAAGGCTTCCTGATGTCAGTGGTCTCCCAGGAGAACGTTTCACCAATCTTGCAGCATTGGGCTACTTGCATGCAAGATAGAACCTGTATCATTCTCCATTTATCGCACTGCATGACTGCCATTTCTCAACACATCTGATCACCCACCCCACCAACCTCCTCCAATCTGCATTATTCCCCCCTCCACCCACCCTGCTTCTTATTCTACCACTTTGGACATCCCAACCTGATGCTGACCTTCCCACTCCACCTCTCTTGATGATAGTTTATGATTCTCATTCCTCTCAATGCCTTTGGCCAGCTTCTCCAAAGCCTCCCTAATACTTTCCGCACAGTCTTCCCAATATTTCCTTCATCTTGAACTGTACAAAATTGAGATGGGGGCCAACAGGATAAGAGGAGAGGATGGACACAAAATGCTGGAGTATCTCAGCGGGACAGGCAGCATCTCTGGTTAGAAGGAATGGGGCATTTCACGTCGAGACCCTTCTTCAGTGCAGAGTTAGTTTATAGCCCAAAGGGGTCACAGTCTTAAAATAACGGGTTGGCCACACCCCAGTCACTTCCTCTTCTCCCCTCCTTTATCAGGCAATAGATACAGGTGTGAAAACGCATACCTCCAGTTTCAGGGACAGATTCTTCACAATTTTATCCGGCAACTGAACCATCTAGTCACTAACTAGAGAGCGGCCATCTACCTGACTAGAGACCTTCAGACAGGAATGGGCGATTGTTCCACTTGTGAGATTCAAAATCAATCACAAACTCGTCAGAGACAAAATCAAAGAAACACGTTTTCCTTTATTACATTTCTGCGCAGAAAAGGGTGTCCCTCCTCTATCATCCTCTAGAGACACACAAAAATGGAGGTTGTATCTATCTTTTTATACCTTTCTTCACTATGGTCACTGCCTCATGTCTCCCCATCGAGCTTCGTCCAATCATAACATAAAGCCCACATTCCCACGAGAACGTCCAGAAACGTCTCGGAACATCTCCTGACGTCAAAGGCTTCTGCTGGAGTTTTTATCTGTTACTCCTTTATCTAGTAGTTCCCTCTGTCCTGTATATTGTTACTTTCTTCGACCAGCAGTCTGGCTTCTGCTGACACCTTATTTCTTTCTAAGTTATAATTTTCAGAGTTCTAGTATAAATCAACCATCCCTATTAACCCTTCTCTCACAATCCACCATTTTTCTTTTTGCTACGCAACTCTTGATTTATACTATATCTTCCTTTTCTAGTGCTAGCAGCAGATTCTTCGCCTCCCTATCCTCCTCTCGCTAGTCATACTGTGTTCTGAAGGCCATCATGACGGTGCTGTTCTTTGTCAGGGCTGTCTCTATAAATCGCTGAGCCAGACCCCGTGCGCAGGGAATGATACAACATCCGAATAGGCACAAAGTCAATGGTTCCTTCCCTTCACGCACAGTCGGTGGGCTGATATTGTCCGGTGGGGCCTCCACAGGACCCTTAAATCGGCTTGCGTGTGTCCACCCTTTTTCTTTTTGTTCGTACTGCTGTCTCGGTGATTAATAACACAAGGTAGGGTCCAGTCCACCTAGGTTACAGCTTTTCTTCCTTCCATGATTTTACAAGATCCCAGTTCTCTGCTTTCACAGAATGGAGTGGCAAGTCGAGATCGGGACTCTGTGCCAGCAGCCCCTTGGTTTTTAATTCTGTAATAGAACGAGATACTGCCAGTAAATAGTTCATTAAGAAAACATCACGGCTTCCGGTGGCGACATGCTTTGTTAGCAGTCGCAAACTTTCTAGCTCCGCTGAAAAAATCGCGATTTTTCGCGTTAAAATCGGGTCAGGAGGTCGGGACCGTTTTTAAAAACTTACCGGAGTCTCATGTCGCGGTGCTGATGACGTCATCAGTAAGCGCCGTGAATTTAACGGAGGGAAAGGCATTTTAAATGAAAAAAAACGTCTCCAGGTCAGAGCCCACAGAGGAAAGCTATAAAACACCTGCTGAAGACTCAGGAACACCAAGAAACTGCAAAACTGACCTCTGGAGTGGACTCTGGAATGGCTACACGATCTAAGACTGAGATGACCACAAAAGAGAAAACCGAAATGGAGGAGTTAAAGAACTCGGTAAGAGATTTGAAAAATGAGTTGAAAGCTGGAAACTTAAATTTGATGGAAAACATGCATGCATTTATTAATGCCGGTAATGAAAAAATACTTGAGTGCATTGGGGCTCTGCAAAAAAAAGTTGATGATGTGCAAGAAGAATTAACGGAGAAAATTAATAAGGTGGCAGAAGAGTCCACAAAGATGTTTGAGGCTGTGCATGAAACTGTTTCTGCAAATGTAACTGCAGTGAAAGATATAAAAGCTGTTGTGGAAGAGATGGCTGGAGAGATGCAGACGATGAAGTCAGAAATAGACAGCCTCAAGAGCCAACTTACAAAGGTTTCTGATAAATATGTTGACCTAGAAGCTCGCTCAAGACGTCAAAATATACGAATACGTGGAGTAAAAGAGGGCGCTGAGGGGGACAATGCTCGTGGGTACACTGCCAACCTAATTAAACACGTGCTCAATCTATCTGAGGCACCTGTAATTGAAGAAGCACATCGACTACCCAGAGTTAAACCAAGATCTCAAGGAGAACATGCCTACCAAAGACAGATCATAATCAAACTTCGGGATATCCCAACAATGGAAGCGCTGATGAAAAAAATCAAATACGGAGAGAACATGATGTACAGAAATGATTCTATTAAACTCCTACGGGACTACCCTCACGAGATTGTTCTGAAGAGAAGAAAGTTCTCACAGACCAGAGAAGCTCTTTACGAGGTCAAGGGTGTCAGATGTGGAGTGTATTATCCGGCCAGAATGCGTATTACTTTCAGGGGAATCTCAAAAACATTTATTAACTCGGTGGAATCTCTTAAATACGCTCAAGAAATCGTGGCCAAGGCAGCAACAACTGAAGATTGATCACCAAGACGTCATGAACAAATTAATTTGCTTATCCCCCCAACAAGAATATCACAAGAAAAGTGAAATAAGCGAACAACACCAATCTTTAAAAATTACTACACGTAACAGATTTTCCAAGAGACGTGTCTAGACATTATTATCTCGCCTTGAACATTGCGGAATCTAACTCAAGGACATTCTGTGCTCAAACGAGGAAAGACCGATAACATGGGAGTGAATCTGCTGAGCTGAGAGCGAAAAACATCACACGGCTTATATAGTTTTACAAAATATTGAGAATTAATAATAATTAATAACTAACAATACTAATATAGAAATAGCAACTGAAACTGATAAAAATGTGTTGCCTGCTTTATAACGCAGACAACCGTAATCACATATGTTCCGCAGCTCGAGTGGGGAGGGGAGGAGACTCGGGCACCTGGCACAGTTCCAGGAGCCTGACTTCGGTTAACCCTTTCAGCGAACAACTCACTTTTAACAATACTAAAACCATTTACAAATAGTTAAGAGATAAAGAGTGAGGAATATATGTAACTTAATACATGATTAGATTTGATAAGTTGGAATGAAACATATATATATATATACTGCAACTGGGTGAAATAGAACTTATTTGGAAACGGTACCGACCCCCTAGTGTTTGGGTAATAAAGGCAGCGGGGCTAACTTTTTAACATCTACGCCGGAAGCGATATAGATGTCGTACCCCACAGACGAGTGGGTCACTCACTACGGTGTCCGAAACTCAGACACCGTAAATTTATTTGATATACTTTTTTTTTTATTATCACAATATGTCACATCTATGTGTTTTCTTTTCAAGGACAATCGCAGAGGGGAACTACCAAGGAAGTCTATATTATAAATGCTCCCAAAATAACCAGAGTCCTGAGGTATGAATGCACCATAATAAATAAGGTCATCAAAATAGGTAGAAATGTATGACGACAATCAAAAGAAAATGGGAGGAATCACACTATGCAGTTGGAATATAAGGGGTATTAATGAACCTATTAAAAGGGGCAAGATACTAGCTCAGTTGAAATCATACAACACGGATATTTCGTTTCTACAGGAAACGCATCTTAAACATCAAGATCAGACGAGACTGAGGGCGAACTGGATAGGCCAAACATTTCACTCTTCATTTACTTCCAAATCTAGAGGTACCGCTATCATTATTCGTAAAGGAATTCCATTTAAATCAAAGAATATTATTTCAGATAAGGAAGGGAGATACCTTATAGTAGCAGGAGAGATCAATAATATGCCAATTACGCTGGTAAACATATATGCGCCCAATTTTGATAATCCTCAATTTTTTAATAAAATTCTGAATATAATTGCAGAATGTAATTATCAAAATGTCATAATTGGAGGAGACTTTAACTGTGTTTTAGACCCTTATCTAGATAAATCGATGCAAAAACAAAAAGGTAATAGGAAATCTAAAACCAGTGAACTTTTACATACATATATGGAAAACACAAATATAGTAGATGTGTGGAGGATTGCAAACCCGACGGGAAGGGATTATTCGTTTTATTCAACGGTGCATAAAACATACTCACGGATAGACTATTTTCTTGTGGATACAAAATTAATTCCGCACACTATGAACCCTAAATACCACACTAATGCGATCTCAGACCACTCCCCGTTAACTTTTGTTTTAAAACTAGAAGGAATGTCTATGAATAAATCGTTCTGGAGGTTTAACTCGCAAATTTTAAAAGACCCACAAGGGATTATATATCTAAAAAAACAGATGGACCTATTTTTTGAGATAAATGATACACCAGATATATCCCCCACGCTATTATGGGAATCCTTCAAAGCATTTATTAGAGGAGTCATTATTTCATTTCAAGCTTATCAAAATAAAAAGAATAAGAATGAACAAAGACATTTAGAAGAACAAATAAAACAATTAGATACAGATAATGCTAAAGATCCAACTATGGATAAACATAATAAAATCCTATTATTGAAATTCAAGCTAAATAAATTACTGTCAGAGAAAGTTATAACATTATTTCAAATCACAAAACAAGAACACTTCGAATTCGGGGATAAACCCCACAAACTTTTAGCACGCCAACTGAAAAAACGGGGAAAAGAGAATGCAATATTAAAGATTAAATCAGATAGAGGGGAATTATTAACATTACCCAAGGATATCAATAAAAGATTTGCTCAATTTTACCAGAATCTATACACATCTAAAACGTTAATAGACAATAATAAAATTTCAGAATTTCTAGATAACTGTAACCTACCACAATTAGAACTGAGGGAACAAGAGGAACTGGGAGCACAAATTACTTCTAAGGAGATAGAAGACACAATAAAAACACTAAAGAATGGAAAAACACCAGGACCAGATGGATTCAGTAATGAATTTTATAAATCTTTTTATGACATAGTTACTCCACGATTACAGAAAATGTATACATATGCTTTTGAGGAGCAAAGCTTACCTGAAACACTAGCAGAATCAACGATCATATTAATACTTAAAAAAGATAAAATATAGAAGAACCAGGTTCATATAGAGCTATTGCTTTGTTAAATACGGATCAAAAAATAATAGCGAAAACACTAGCCAGTAGACTAAGCAGGTATGTTAGTAGATTAATAAATGAGGATCAAACAGGATTTATACCTAAGAGACATTCATTCAATAACTTGAGACGTTTGCTTAACATAATGCACTCACATAAATCTCACGACCAAGAGTTAGCTATCATCTCACTGGATGCAGAAAAAGCGTTTGATCAAGTAGAATGGGATTATATGATTAAAGTATTGCAAAAATTCCAATTGGGAGAGAACTTCATTGCATGGATAAAACTATTATATAACAAACCTACGGCTAGAATACTAACTAATAATATATTATCCTCGAAATTTGAACTATCAAGGGGCAATAGACAAGGTTGTTCATTATCTCCGCTGTTATTTGCTTTGGTAATTGAACCCCTTGCTGAAAAAATAAGAACACACCTGGATATTTACGGTTATAATACAAAATATTCAAATAACAAAATATCCCTATATGCCGATGATGTACTACTGTACATCACAAAACCACAAATTAGTATACCGAATATATTAAATTTAATTGAGGACTTTGGATCCTTTTCAGGATATAGAATAAATTGGAACAAAAGTGAAATTATGTCGATAAAACCAAAAGACTCAACACATCTCAGGAAATTCCCCTTTAAAATAGCTACAGAAAAATTCAAATATTTGGGAATTGAAATTACTAGAAATTACCAGGATATGTTTAAAGCCAATTATAATCCCCTACTTAAGAAATTAAATAATTTGATTAAATTCTGGAAAACACTTCCGATGTCCTTAATAGGCAGAATAAACGCTATAAAAATGATTTTCTTACCACAAATTCTATACCTATTTCAATCAATACCTATATATCTCCCAAAAAAGTTTTTCAAAAAATTGGACTCAGACATTACAAATTTCATATGGGATTATAAACCCCATAGAATACAAAGAACACACCTTAATAAACGAAAAGAGTGGGGGGGTCTAGCGCTCCCTAACTTTATGTATTATAATTGGGCAGTAAATATTAAAAATATGATTCACCTGCTGGACAATTCTGCCCAGCAGGCGGACTGGATTGTAATGGAAAAAGGGGATTGCTCCCCGAGTAATATAGGAGCGATTATCCTCTCACCAATAAATCTGAATAATAAAAATTATAATAAAAACCCAATTATACATAGCACAATTAGAACATGGAAACAAATAAAACAGAATCTAAAATTAAGAAACCTATCTCTCTCAATACCAATAGCCAATAACCCATCGTTTAAACCATCAATCATAGACAAATCATTTATACATTGGGAAAGAATGGGAATCAAAACGCTCGAAGATCTGTATGAAGTGGGAAAATTACTATCATTTCAACAACTACAACTGAAATATAATTTGAAAAATAACCAATATTTTAAATATCTTCAAATTTGTGATTATTTGAAAAAATATACAAAAGACTATCATAATATGCCTTCCGACTTACTGGATGAAGCAATGAAGACAAAGGCGGAATCAGCTAACTTAATATCGTACTTATATAATATCATTTTAAACATAGAAATACCCACAACAGATGGAATTAGAAGAGACTGGGAACAAGAATTAGCTATAAAAATTTCAAAACAGAGCTGGGATAAACATTTACTACAGGTGCATAAATGCTCGATCAATGTACGACATACGCTTATCCAATTCAAAACATTACATAGACTATACTATTCAAAAACTAAATTAAATAAAATCTTTCCCAATGTTTCACCAATCTGTGATAAATGTCTGTGTCAAGAAGCTACCATAGCGCATTCTTTTGTTTTTTGTACAAAAATCCAAAAATTCTGGCATGGAATATTTGATATTTTTTCAAAATTAATTAAAATAAAACTGGTACCAAAACCAGAATGGATCATTTTTGGGATATCGGAAGGTATCCCTGAATTAAACGTGTATCAGAAGAATTTACTCAATTACGGGCTAATAATGGGAAAAAAGCTCATACTTAAATTCTGGAAAAATGCGCCCACACCAACAATAAAAATGTGGATATCAAATATGTTTGAAACATTACATCTGGAAGAGATGAGATTCCTCTTAGCAGATAAAGCAAACCAATTCCAAAAGACGTGGTCTACGTTTATGGACCTATTACAAGCATGAGGTGCAATAGTAATTTAAAAAAATAAATAAATAAATAAATGGTATCAGGACCTGGCATTGGGAGATAAAACAACAAAAACAGACTTGGTTGGTAGTCTTTCTGCGGAGTTTAATGTTATAATAGAGCGATTGTCCTTACTTTCTTTTTCTTTCTTTTATAGGGTCTACTTTCTTACTTTACTTCCTTCTCTAACTTCTTTTCTAAGGGGCTTTCTTTTCCCAACACTCTTCTGCACTTCACAACTCTTGCGCACCTTCTTTACTTTCCTTACTTCTATCTTAAAAAAAAATTTAATAAATAAAAAAATAAAAATAAAAAAAAAGAAAACATCACTACCCTCTATGGTGGGTATTCCTTCTCTCTTTCCCCAAATATCTAACTCGTTCAACCTTTCTCTTATAAATATGCCTACCAAAATTATACACCATACTCCACAATTGACCTCACCAATACCTTGTACAATTTAACATTACAACCCAACTTCTGTAAACAATGCTCTGATTTCAACTTCATTCCTCAATTCACAATCTTTTACCTTGTACGTCTAATTTGAATTGTCCTGCCAAGATGTATCACACTTATCAACATTAAATCCATCTGTCATGTTTCAACCCACTCTTCCAAATGACCTAAATCTCTCTGTACACTTTTAAAAGCTACTTCATTATTCACAACACCACCTATCTTAGTATCATCTACATACTTCTTAATCTATCTTACCACACCAACATCCATTTTATTGATTCACATGACAAACAACAGTGGACCCAGCACACATCCCCGAGGTACCCCTCTAGTCATTGACCTCCAACCTGACAAACATCCATCCACCATTACTCTCCCTCATTTCCCATACAGCCACTTTTTAATCCATCTTGCTATTCCTTACTAACCTCTTCTTAACCAACCTTATTTCCTTATTGAACCTTGTCAAAGGCCTTACTGAAGTTCACCACTTTAACCTCATCAATTTCCCTAATAACCTCTTTTTTTAAGGTAAAAAAATCAAGATTAGTCAAATATCACAATCACAAATCCATGCTAATTCTTCCTAATCCTACCCTATTTATCCAAATCCCTATAATATTGCCTTTAGTATCCTTTCCATTATTTCCCACCACTGATGTCAAACAACGTTCTTGTTAAAACTCTACTCTTCTTTGTCCTCTTGTTCACTTACCTCAGGGCTATTATCTATTCATACCTGCAGGACAGCCCTCATGTAATTATTGAAATTGTACTAGGTATCTCAACCTTCTAAACGAACATCGGTCGGTGATTTAGAAAACTCATACATACACCTTGTCTTCAGGTTTAAAGGGTCCTTCCTCCTGGTCCATCTCCGACAGCTTTTACTTTACCTGTTCATAAATAGACTTGTATATCATTATTAACTGTTTCATATACTTTTTTTTTTTAATTCGATCTGTAACTGTTCCAAACTCGGTCCCCTGCAGGGACTTCTCCATTGTGCCACCCACGGCTGGTTAGTTTGCATGCAACATTTCTTCAGTGCCAATGGAAGAGCATTAAACAAATGTTCCATTTATTCTTTTCATCAAATGAAAACAATCCGTTGTCAAAGCTGATTTCTGTAGGTTTACCAAACCTCTTAATTACCTTATTCATCATAAACGACACTGTAGTGTTTATACCTAAATTGATTCAGACTTACCCTGGAACATCTCTTCCAGATGCTGTTTCAGCTGCTTTGTCTGCATTTTAATTTAACTTCTTTGACATGTACTTTTTCCGTTTCACCATACAATTTCAACATATTTTCCGACCTAGTCTGAACTATATCCTGCCTTTCCCAAGGTCATCATCTGCTGTCTTATATTCTGAAGGATTTCTCTCTCTCTCTCTCTTTACTTGTGGAACAAACCAACAAATTGTCCACATCAGCAAATACTTTCTAAGGGTATAACCATATAACCATATAACCATTACAGCACGGAAACAGGCCATCTCGATCCTTCTAGTCCGTACCGAACACGTATTCTCCCCTAGTCCCATATACCTGCGCTGAGACCATAACCCTCCATTCCTTTTCCGTCCATATAACTATCCAATTTATTTTTAATTGATAAAATCGAACCTGCCTCCACCACCTTCACTGGAAGCTCATAACCACACAGCTACCACTCTCTTAGTAAAGAAGTTCCCCCTCAACTTTCAACTCTGTCTTTCCCATCTAATTTAAAAAAAACCTACCTCATCCTAGCCTTTCTTGACATCCTTCCTTAAATCCCTTCCTCTCTCTTGGGGACCCCAGTCCTGTTAGGGCTTATCATCTCCAGATTAATTTCACTCCTGATAGGACTTTTCGAGGAAAAGTTCCCCAAGACATGTATTATTGGCATGTAATTCTCTGGCCACGCTTGGTTCCATCATAGGACTCACTTGTGTCAGTTCATCACTTATTTCAGTCTTTTCAACCAGGGGCTTTGTTCATTGACATTGACCGCAGAGACCAACTGTTTACTGATTCTGCTTGACTTTAAGAAGAATGGCTTCCACCACAATAGTTCATAATATAATAGGTACACAAAATTGCTGGGGAAACTCAGCGGATGCAGCAGCATCTATGGAGCGAAGGAAATAGGCGACGTTTCGGGCCGAAACCCTTCTTCAGACTGATGTTCATAATTGAATGTTCATCAACTGGTTGCCTTCTATTTCTTGCTCATTTTCAACTCTCCACCTTTTCATTCCCCTTTGTTCCTTGGGGTTCACCTTAAGTGGGTAACATTTGCTGAGGGGCCTGCATACCCTCGTTCATGACGGCAACCAACCAGAAGATGGCGCTGTGGCCGGTAGTCATGCTGCAGTGACGGCATCCAAACAGAAGATGGCGCTGTAGCCGGTAGTCAGGCTGCAGTAACAGCAGCTGACCTAACGGTGGCGCTGTTGCCGGTAAGTTTTGAGCGGCGGCCATGTTTGTAGTCTATTGCCGGTCATTGTAACAATTTACATAGTGGTTCCCACCACTTCACCAATGGTGCCTTCAAATCTTCCATGGCCAACAATCGTCCCACGTTCTCCTCCTCCAAAGCCCTAATCCATTTTTTTTTATTTTAATTTTTTTATTTTAGCCCTCTCAGTTCATGGGTGCTCCAAGGGATAATCTGTCGTCTCTTACTTCTGTTTCTCTGTCTGTGTGTGTCTCTCTCTCTCTCTGTCTGTGTCTGTGTGTGTGTCTCTCTCTCTCTCTCTCTCTTTCTCAACGCTGAATAGATTCAGGACGACATGGCCCCTGCTTGGCCAGACTTCACAAATGGGGCAGCAGCCCAACCCCACGGTGTGCTTGTGGCACTCCCTTACAACACATCATTGAAGCATGCCTTCAACAAAGACTCAAAGGAGGACTTGTCATCCTTCACACAGCAGATCAAGAGGCAACTGCTTGGCTAAAGGATTTTGCATTCGCTAAATAAATAAAATCTCTCTCTCTCTGTCTGGCTGTCTCTCTGTCTGTCTTTCTCAACTTGAATGTCTACCATAAAACAACATAAAAGCTGGTCATGTTTCATCAATTAACTTATTTCCAGTTAACTTTACTGACAAGAAATCTAAAAGAACATCAAGAAACGATTTTTACAACTTCTCTTTTTCAGGTTACCAGGATACAAGAGTTAATTGTTGCAGCTTGTTCGCAATCCCCCACGGCCCAAACACAGTGGGAATTCCCACCTCCGCCACGGGGGCGTCTGTATTCAATTTTACAACTTGCTCATTTTAACCATTTGTTCCAAACCGGTTTTCAAACAAATCACTTTGTTTCATTCTTACTTCAAATAGATTATTCAATTTATATTTTCTCTCTGCCTGCACTGTTGACCCCGGCCTTTGCCGTCTTCTATCACATCCCCCTTTCGCGGCCTCTGCCGTCTTCTTATCTGCTACTTTCGGGATTAACTCCCTTATCATCCCGTCTCAGGAATTTTCCTGTCTCTCAGGAATTGATCTAACTGTTCTCGTCAGACCTAATGAATCTTCAAGGAGGCAAACTCCCTTCCCCCTCAGGGTCCTCTCCTAGCTACCTCCCTCGGGTCTAATTTCTACCGAACTTCTTATCTTCCCCTTCTGCCCTTTGACTCCCCGTCTTGTTGGCCGGGTGATTTTCGTCCACCCCGGCCCCTGTCTTCTCTTTCCCTGGGGTATTTTGGCCCTCCCCGGCTCTGCATTTTCCGTGGACATCTCCTGCCCATATGCAGCTCTGCATTTTCCGTGGACATCTCCTTCCCATATGCAGCTCTGCATTTCCCCCAACTGACTATACCTTATCATTGTTGGCTTCTCCAAACCCTGGGTATTTCCTGCCCTCCAGGGTCCAGCATTTGCCCCAATGGGGCAGAATGCGGGGATTTGGCCCACAGCCTTTTCCCCTCCCTTCTGGGTTTGCCTTGCAGCCCCCTGAATCCTTCAGGGCGTTAACCACAAGGTCTTTACAATCGCCCAGGAAGTACTTTATTAGTCATTGTTCCTACCTGGGTCTGTGCACAGAAATTGCTCGATTGACTTTTCGCGATTTCCAACCACTCCCACACTATCACTTGTTTCTCGTGTCTCTCTGTGTGGTCCTGGATACTACTGCTCAAACAGCTGGCGGCAAGCAAGGAGTCTGAGACTGCTGAACTCAGCAGGGTGCACCTTCCCTTCGTCCGTCTACTCCCGTCAGCTGGCTGGAGTAATTGATCCCGGACGAGCCCCCATCTGTGAGATTCAAAATCAATCACAAACTCTTCAGAGACAAAATCAAAGAAACACGTTTTCCTTTATTACATTTCTGCGCAGAAAAGGGTGTCCCTCCTCTATCATCCTCGAGAGACACACAAAAATGGAGGTTGTATCTATCTTTATATACCTTTCTTCACTATGGTCACTGCCTCATGTCTCCCCATCGAGCTTCGTCCAATCATAACATAAAGCCCACATTCCCACGAGAACGTCCAGAAACGTCTAGGAACATCTCCTGACGTCAAAGGCTTCTGCTGGAGTTTTTATCTGTTACTTCTTTATCTAGAAGTTCCCTCTGTCCTGTATATTGTTACTTTCTTCGACCAGCAGTCTGGCTTCTGCTGACACCTTATTTCTTTCTAAGTTATAATTTTCAGAGTTCTAGTATAAATCAACCATCCCTATTAACCCTTCTCTCACAATACTCATGCTTCTACTTATTTCCTTGTGATTCCTGTCCACTGCTGCCAGACAGTCACCAGTTCCCAGCCTCCATGGGTGACCCAAGACCACTTCTTCTCCTACCCCATGTGCGTCTGTGCACCACCACCAACTGCCTCTCCACACCCACCCAACCCACTTGGCCTGCCCACCTCCTCCCCTCACTGGAGGCCTGATGGGACATGTAGCTGGCCTCTTGAGCAATATCTTGGGAAAAGTGTGCTAGGAAGCACATTTGCAACCATGACAACATTTAACATTTGGTTGGAATGGAACACATGTGACAAGGCATCTTTGCTTGCAAGGTATGTAGATAATCGCCACATAAACGGCGCTGCAAAGTTGCAAAGAACCCCTGCCGGCTCCTCTTTTGTTCTCCCCCTCCACCCTCCCCACCCTCCTCCTGGTGGTCCCCCCATGCCTGCTCCTCCATTGTTCTCCCCCCCCCCACCCTCCTCCTGGTGGTTCCCCACATGCCGGCTCCTCCATTGTTCTCCCCCCCCCCCCACCCTCCTCCTGGTGGTCCCCCCATGCCTGCTCCTCCATTGCTCCATTGACAAACAGTGACTGTGGTCTTGCACTGGGATAATAACCAAAATGGTTTCTTTCCTACATATGTGTGCGCCACAGTAATGCTTTGTGAGCATGCACACCAAATGCATTTACTCATGCAAGCAGAGGATTTTTTGTAGATATGCAGTGGTTTGGGTGCTTTGGAATTGGCAGGCTTCTGTGCAAAATGTCAAGCTTAGCTGAAGTGACAAAGGGACACCAGGTGCAAGAGGCTCATGTAATTTTACTTCGGAGTCACGTGAGTGACTACGTGAAGAACCCGCTCAGTGCGCAGGCGCGGCATTACGCCAGCAGTGCAACAGCGGCTGCCACGGGAGTTAGGCTTTCTCGTTACAGGATGAACCGGACCGTCAGGTGAGTACCCTGAGGTCGGGTTTTCTTTTACAGGTGAGCATTTTTCTGCTTGTGTTTTTTACAGCAGAGAAAAAGACTCTGGAACAAAACTGTCCCCCGTTTTCCCGTTGGGGAGGGGGGCAGCAACAGGCGGTAGGAGCGTTACCCGGTGTTCCGTAATTCCACGACACCATGCCGAGGCCAGCCCGCTAGTACACTGAAGCAGCGGTCTGGACGCATAGCCACTCGAGAGGCATCCGGCAGGTGTTCCCGATGTCGGACGGGACATCTCTCCACCCGCACGGGGGGAGAAAGAGCCGCCTGAGCCGGTGGAGCGGCTCACGGAGCAGGTGCCTGCGAGACGAGCTGCTTGAGGGGCGCTCTCGCTACTACAAGGCACAAAAGCTCCAGAAGAACCTGTCCCCCGCTCGACTCCAGCGGAGGAGCGTTCCATTGCAGGGGGGGGCAGCAACAGGCGGTAGGAACAATTACCGGTCGCCCCGCTATCCCCATCACCGCGCCGAGCCCAGTCCCGCTAGTGCCTGAACTGCGGGCTGGATGTCTAGCCATCCGAACAGGCATCCGGCCGGTGGCGTCCAATTCGTCGGACGGGGACATGTTTCCACCTAAATGGAGGAGAGACAGCCGCCTGAGCTGCTTCCAACAGCAATTGGAGCAGCTCCAGCGAGATGCGCAGAAAGAGCGCTCTCGCGGAGGGAGGTCAGGCACCCGCTCCACAGTGCTTCATGCACTGCCCTCTGCTCCCTCATTACTGGAGGCTAGCATTGGTGACCAGGGCTGGGCTGGTCTGGAACAGGGGCAGGCGGACGAATTCGGGAGTATGCCAGGGGTGCAGGAACATGAAGAGCTGTTGGGTGTGATGGACCGCTTGTAGCAACCCCACGGGCTGGAGCACCGCTGGAACCAAGAATGGCGGCCAGCATCAACCATTACTGGAAAAGGTGCTCGTTGAGGTGCTGAAACAACACAGCACCAGAAAACGGTGAGGCCCTCAAAGTAAAAAGTGTCAACAGCCAAATCTGGGGGCATGTGGGTCACACATCCAGACCCAAGAACTCAAGCTACAGCGGATCCTAAGGGTCCTGACGTCAGCCATCACAGCCTTTGCTCGTTCCGTGGAGACCACGGAGATGGATACCTGCCAGCAGGATGTGCTGGCATTAATGTGTACCACACAATTTGAGATCAACAATCTCCGGGGGGAAACATAAGACCTGCCCTCAATCGCAAATTTGCTGGCTTGTGTAAAGCCCCAGCTGCGGAGACGGACGCGCTGCTATTTGGGAAAGCTTTCAATAAAAAACTGAAGGAGATGCAGGAAGCATCAAAAACCTTCGGCCTAATGAGGGCAGGCCCCGGGACGAGCAAACCAAGACCTCCGATACCCAAGCGGCAGCACCCCACGGCATCCACCAGTCGACGTCGGCAATATGGGCCTTGGTGAACGCTTGGGGTCCGCACATTATCCCCAAAGATCGTTCAGATCAGGGCCCGCAGCGGACCATCTGGAAAATGTGCCTCCCCCCAACATCGCCAGCACGTCAGAACAAAATCTTCAGGAAAATGAAGAAACAGAATCGCCAATAACCATGGAGGTAGGTGGGTCTGGTCCCTACCAGCATATAGAGAATAAGGGTGCTTAATTAACAGGGGGGAGTTTACACTTGTTTAAAGAAGCCTGGGGTAGTGTCACGAGTGACAAGTATATACTCAACAACATTACAGGATATAAAATACAATTCATGTCAGAAAAAACGCCGCCAGTTCAACAATGGCCCCAAAGGGTATTTCTCCCTCCGTCAAAGAGAAACGTGAGGGACAAGCTGAACTGGTGAGACTTATCACAAAGGGGGTCATCGAAAAGACCAAACATGAACCTTTGGAATTTATATCGAATATATTCACTAAAACCAAAAAAGATGGTGTCTGTCGCATCATCATTGACTTAACATCACTAAACAAATGTGTTAAGTATATACATTTCAAAATGGAGACATATGTTACTGCCAAACAACTGAATTCCAAAGGACACTTCATGGCAAGCTTTTATCTTAAAGATGCTTACTCTCTAGTACCCATATACAAGGATCATCGCAGATACCTAAAATTTATCTGGATGGTACAAAGCATTGCCCTATGGGCGAACTTCAGCCCAAGATTATTCACCAAAATATTGAACCCAGCCATGGCAATACTAAGAAAACAAAAACATATTGTCATGGCATATCTGGAGGATATTCTCATAGTAGGGAAAACGATGGAATTGGCTGTGGCAGCAGTATCAGCTACAAAACAGCTCCTCGAAACTCTGGGGTTCGTCCTACATCCAGATAAATCTAAGTTGAAGCCATCCACTATCATGGACTACCTGGGCTTCACAATTAACTCAGTCCATATGACTGTTACCTTGCCAAAGGCAAAAATGGTTGAATTAGCACAATCATGCAACAAATTAATGGTCAACGAGCGACCAACTATTCGACAAGTAGCAAGAGTAATTGGGGAAATGGTAGCAGCATTTCCGGCTACACAATTCGGACCTTTGCACTATCAAAAAATTTACAGAGAGCAAAGGTACGGGCAATAAAACGACATACAGGTCACTATGATCGTGTCATGAACTTACCCACTGAAGCAATATCAGAGCTACAGTGGTGGGCAGAAAACGTTTGGCATAGTTTCAGCCCTATCTTTATCACTAACCCTACTTTAGTTATTCAAACAGATGCCAGTGCTCAAGGCTGGAGAGCGGCTAACTCCATATCCAGCACAAGTGGTAGATGGACTAAACTAGAGTCATCATTACTACTTACACTGGGCATTAACTATCTCGAGATGTTGGGCGCCTTTTATGGTTTAAAAGCATATGTATCTAATATGCAGCACTTGCATGTTCGGTTACAAATTGATAAATACTACGGTGATGGCTTATATTAACCATATGGGTGGCATAAAATCATTATCATGCGACAAATTGGTCAACATGATTTGGCAATGGTATGTCGAAAGACATATTTGGCTATCA
Organism: Amblyraja radiata; assembly: GCF_010909765.2. NCBI lineage: Eukaryota > Metazoa > Chordata > Chondrichthyes > Rajiformes > Rajidae > Amblyraja > Amblyraja radiata. The sequence continues at coordinate 521,370 of NW_022630164.1, forward strand.
GCTACTTACCTACCAGGTAAGCTAAACACCCATGCCATGAGAAAATTAAACGCCTGGGTTGCAAGTTTGAACAGACCTTACCTGGAAATGGGATTGTCCAAACAAACCATCACCACCATGTCGGCATCCCTTCGAACATCCGCCAAGAGGCAGTACTTAACCACCATCAAAAAAGGGAGAAGTACTGCCAGGAAACATGGACAACATACGCAACAGCTACAGCCACCAACATACTGGAGTTCCTGGCCATCTACACCACGATGTAGGGATCAGCTACAGTGCCATCAACACAGCGCAGAGTGCTCTTTCTGCTTATCTCAAACCAGCGGCAGGACAACAGGCGATGGGATCCCATCCACTGTTGATAAAACTGATGAAGGGCATTTACAATATCAAGCCCTAAGCCCATGTATACCCATATTTGGGATATCAGTGGTCCTGACATATCTCAGGGAATGGCCACCAGCCAGATCCCCCGGCCTCGAGCAAGCTACACTAAAGACGCTCATGTTGATGGCACTTGTATCCGCTCAGAGGGTCCAGTCACCACACCTATTGCGACTGGACAACATGATCACAGCTCCAGACCAGATCTGTCGTTATCCAGCGACTGGTCAAACAGAGCAGACCAGGAACACCTAATCCAGTCGTGGCTTACCCACCAGAACCACGGTTATGTGCCATGACCTACCTACTATCCTACATAGACACAACCAGAATATTCGAGGGAGATGAAAAGCCTTGTGGGTCAGTCACAAAAACCTTATGGTGGGGTACGAGCCAAACCATTGAGAGATGGCTCAAGCAGGTGCTAGAAACTGCTGGGATAAACACTAACATGTACAAATTTTATTCCACCAGGGCAGCATCCATGTCGACGGCTAAAGAATGGACATGCCTATAGACCACATCCTGGCTACAGCAGGATGGTGGGAAGGGAAAAGACCGTTCAGAAATTTTATAATAAGCCGTTGGTTTATTTGCAGTAAAGATTTACGAACTGCAAATATTTAATTTAAGCCCAGGGGAGCAACTTAATTCTTTGTTGTTATTATTTAAAAAATACCATTGTGTTTTTCTACAAATAGACTCATTGGTTCATTACGATAACACTTCCTCCCTCAAGAACTTCGGCAGTGAGTGAAATGAAACTGTTACACGGTTTGAAATCACAGAGCTTTGAAATCTTCACGTAGTCACTCACGTGACTCCGAAGTAAAATAGTAAGATTAAACGAGAATTTACCAGTTTGAAGTTTGATCTGTATTTTATGAGGAGTTACGATGAGGGATTACGTGCCCTCCGCTCCCACCCTCATTATATGGATCAAACTAATACATTGATGTCTCCTTATCTTTACTATGTTACTTCAAAATAACTGTGTCTATCTGTGATTACACACCGCTGCTTGGAACTATGCCGCGCCTGCGCACTGAGCGGGTTCTTCACGTAATCCCTCATCGTAACTCCTCGTAAAATACAGATCAAACTTCAAACTGGTAAGTTCTCGTTTAATCTTACTATTAAATGTTGCCATCAAGACTTTTTTGTATACATTGTTTGTAAGTAAGCAGAGTAAGTGCCTCTTAATGTGATCTCATCATATGTGTAAGAAGTGATTGGCATGTAGGGATGGCCCTCCCATTGCATCTTCGTGCCTTTAGTGTCCCCGCATCCGTTTAGGGGTATAACATTTTAATTCATTGCAAAAAAGCCAGTTTCCAATTTGTCTTGAATCAGACTTTTTAAAGTGGGTCAAATTAGCATAATTCATTGATCCTTATTCCAATAAGGTTATCAGCCGCACCAGATCTGTTTAAATGATAGGATTTTAAGCTTTTGAAAATAAATTACAGATGAAAAAAATGGAAATGATTGTCCATAAATCTTCATGTTGAGTATTACAAAGTAGAATTGGCAAAGATGTGAAGCAATAAGGTACCTTTTTATCTTTCATAATATTTTTTATTAAAATTGAAACCCCACGAAATTGATTACCTATTATTTTATTCTTTAATCTAATTATTCTATGTGTACATGGTATTGAAAATCATGACCCATATGAACTTTGCTTTTAAATGTTGCTATAATCTTGCCAGTGTCAGGCTTTCAAATCACCTCACCGTAATATCTGTAACCATGGTGTATGTGTAGGGCGCAAATGTCTATAATGTACTTCTTTTTTTTTTAAAGTTACTGCATTTTCAGAGCCTCCAGCCCTTAGTAGAAGAATATTTCACAGATTCCTCAGCGATTCCTACTCCCTCTGTTCCCTGCTGAATACCTTGCCCATCTGGAAGATTTGTTTTCAGCTGCAGTCTATGGGGTACCATAGGCAACAAATGGGCTGAGTACAAATAAAAGGTGTTGTGGATAGAAGCAGTTATGAGCTCTCCAGTGTTCATGAACTTGAACAGTGAGAATCAACAATTCTCAATTGAAACTGAATTAATGCCAAATGAGATACAAGGCGGATCCCTACACGGGCCAACTGCGTAATGTAGTAGATAAACACAAAAAGCTGGAGTAACTCAGCGGGACATGCAGCATCTCTGGAGAGAAGGAATGGGTGACGTTTCGGATCAAGACCCTTCTTCAGTCTCGACCCAAAACATCACCCATTCCTCCTCTCCAAGAGATGCTGCCTGTCCTGCTGAGTTACTCCAGCTTTTTTTTGTCTATCTTCGGTTTAAACCAGCTTACACAAATGTTTGCACCAAGTGGATTTGCAAATGAAATCACATTGTTTAAAAAAACATTTGGGCAGGTACATGGATAGGATAGATTTAGAGGGATATGGACCAAACGTAGGTAGGTGGGATACGTTGGTCAGCGTAGTCAAGATGGGCCAAACAATGGCCCTGTTTCCATGCTTTATGAATTGATGACTGTATGTGTGAGAGTTTTAGTGCTGGCTAATATCAGGAATATGAAATGTTCACAGGAATATGAAATGTGAAGACTTTGAGTTGAAATTGGAATCATGCATACCCTGCTCACGAATGGCATAGGAAATATGTCAAATTATCCTGCATAATGTAACCATTGTACCATTTATATCTCCTACATTTTCCATTCAAATAGCCCACTACAAACAAAAAATCCCTTGCAATGTTCTGATGATTGTTACTTTATTGCATTGTTAGCAGCTGCTTAGTAATAATCCAAATTTAATTTGTAACCCATGCCATTTTCATAGAGAAAGACAATGTGATTAATATATCAAACTTTCTTGATGCATTCAAAACCTGAAAAATCCAACATAAATTATTAAAAGTTCAGTTATAGAGTCATAGAGTGATACAGTGTGGAAGCAGGCCCAACTTGCCCAACATGCCCAACACCGGCCAACATATCCCAGCTACGCTAGTTCTGCCTGCGTGCGTTTGGTCCATATTCCTCCAAACTTGTCCTATCCATGTACCTGTCTAACTGTTTCTTAAACGTTGGGATAGTCCCAGCTTCAACTAACTCCTATGGCAGCTTGTTCCATACACCCCACCACCCTTTGTGTGAAAATGTTACCCCTCAGATTCTTATTAAATATTTTCCCCTTCACCTTAAACCTAAGAGGTTGTGATTTTAACACCAGTGACATGGCTCAATGTTGGTCCTCTCCTACCATGGCAACCATCTAAGACTTTAATATGTGAGTGGACAGAGCTAAATAGCTGGATGGCAGAGTTAAATCCATCACTGCTGGTCTGTGATACAGAGGCAATGCACATAATTGTCAGTCCAATTGCACTGATTACATTCAACGCCCCTAAGTATGACCAAAACAATGGGTTGTTCAGCTGCAACACAACATCCCAACTCCAATAATGCTTCAGTCTATGAAGACAAGCTTGCTAAATTACTTTTTCAATACCCTACCCACCTGTGATTCCACTGTCAGGAAGCTATGGTCTTGCACCCAATGTTAATGAGTTTATAAGTTCTTGGAGCAGAATTAGCTCATATAGCCCATGTCTACTCATGGCTGATCTATCTTTCCCACTCAACCCCATTCTCCTGCCTTCTCTCCATAACCCCTGACACCTTACTAATCAAGAATCTGTCAATTTCCGCCTTAAAAATATCCATTAGCTTGGCCTCCACAGCCATCCGTGGCAATGAATTCGACAGATTCACCACCCTCTGACTAAATAAATTCCTCCTCATCTCCTTTCTAAATGTACATCCTTTTATTCTGAGGCTATGGCCTAGACTTTCCTACTAGTGGAAACATCCTCTCCACATTCACTCTATCCAGGCCTTTCACTATTTTGTAAGTTTCAATGAGGTCTCCCCTTATCCTTCTAAACTCCAGTAGGTGCAGGTCCAGTGTCGTTAAACGCTCATCATATGTTAACCCAATGATTCCTGTGATCTTTCTCATAAACCTCCTCTGGCCCCTATCCAACACCAACACATCCTTCCTTAGATATGGGGCCCAAAACAGCTCACAATACATCAAATGCAGTCTGATGCCTTATAGAGCCTCTGAGTAGTCAAACAATTGCACTGAAGCCTTTTTCACTGTCATATTTTTCTATAGTATTCTGTGCTCTCTTTATATATCACCGACTATAGTTGGTTCAAACACCATTATTCTATTCCCATGAGGGTTCAGTGGTCACCAACTCTATGTTTCAAAACAATTTAGGGAATAAATATATCTCTTTATAGCAAATTACTGCTAAAATATTTCTCAAATGTAATTTGGTTCCCATATGCAAAGCATAACATATAAATTTCTTGGATAACTATTTTAGAAATTGATTATATTAACATCTATGAAATTTCTCCATATTGCAGCTTTAAAGATGGAAGATTATTCATTTTGAATTTTCCCTTTGAAAGTGGGGAGATAATGAAGATAATTTTCCTTCCATTGTTTACGGAAGGCTAATGGGCCTGTCCCACTCGGGTGATTTTTCAACGGATTGCTGGCGACTGTCGAGTTGCCGGCAGTCGCCTGAAAAACCGGGAACTGGAACGGCGACTGTCAGAGTGGAACACACACACATAAACACATCGCAAAGGTGGGGGACAAGGCAAGCGGGGGAGCGCTGTCTAAAAATTTCCCACGGTGCAAAGCCAAGGAGATACAGACACACACCGCGATGAACAGGAAAGTTGATGCTGTAATTAAGACAACTAAAGCACAGTGTATGGTAAGTCCTTTAAAAAAGGGGGGGGGAGAGGAGGGAGAAGGAGTGGAAACAACTTTTAAGAAGCCAGAGATGCACAGCTGTGAAGTTCAGTGGACATTTCACATTACCCGTCGGTTCCTTGGTTCTCAAAACTACTGCTTACCTTTTTTCCCCCTGAATGTGCCAATGAAATTCACTGGTCAACACCGGCTCCAACCTACGAGAACCTACAAGAACCTTCGACCTTCTGGTGACCCATCAACGGCTCGAGAATTCTCGCTAATCTCCATGGCGACTTCATTATAGTCGACGCTCATTTTCAACATAATGAGGCCGCAACTAGTTCCCAAATTGTGGGAACTCCTCATGACCATGAAGGTGACTCTCCGGCAACCACCCGTGAAAATGTGGTGACCATATGGCCATTGCAAAGTCTCCTCTGCAGTCACCTAAACAGTCGCCTTAGTGGGAAAGGCCCATTAGTTTTACTTTTTGGTTTTAGAAATACAGGCCCTTCACCCACCGAGACCAGCAGACCAGTGATCCCCGTACACTAGCACTATCCCACACACTTAGGGACAATTTACAATTCTTACCAAAGCCAATTAACCTACAAACCTGTATGTCTTTGGAATGTGGGAGGGAATCGGAGCTCCTGGAGAAAACCAATGAAGGTCACAGGGAAAACGTACACACTCCGTACAGACAGCACCCGTAGGCAGGATTGAATTCAGGCCTCTGGCGCTGTAAGGCAGCAACTCTACCGCTGTGCATTATTAGCACATGTACTTTTCCATAGGAAATAGCTCAAGCAAGAGTTAAGGGAAAACTGAATAAATATCTCAAGCAGAGGAAGATAAACAATATGGATTATAAAGTGGCAGATGAGAGCGGAGAATAGTGGTGGTGGTGTAGATTTTGGGATTAGCATAAGGAGAGTAATAACATAATATGATGGAAGAAATATTTACAAATTGCTCTACAAGAGTCTGTTCTACTTATGTCCTACTGCATTGGTTTGCAAATACACTTTGCTACAACTGTGAAATAAACCCCAAGCCACAAAGTGGCATCACAAATAATCCATTGGCTTTATTTGTATTATTACACAACTTGTTATAGTGGAGAAAGGAAATCATAAGCTAGAGAAACAATTTTTTAACCAATGTCGGTCTCACAGGACTATGCTTGGTTTCAGTTTTTATATTTAAGTGTTAATAAAATTTGATACCGACAAAATTAAAATATTCTGAGTGTATTTTTCTTACTTTCTCTCTGTGCCTTTGACTGGGACAGTGTAGAAGAGATTGATTGCATTGTCTGGATTGACTGAAAGATACAGCATGCAAACAGGCTCTTTGGCCTACTGAGTGCACATTGACCATCGAGTCCAGATTGACCTGTTCACACTAGTTCTACATTATCCCTCTTTGACATCCACTCCCTGCACACTAGGGACAATTTGCAGAGGCCAATTAACCTACAAACGCACACGTCTTTGGGATGTGGTAGAAAACCGGAACACCCGGAGGAAACCTACACGGTCACAAGCATAACGTACAAACTCCACACATACGGCACTCGAGGTCAGGATCGAACCTGGGTCTCTGACCCTGGGAGGCAACTCCTCTACCGGCTATGCGACTGTGCGTCATGTGGCACTGTGATGTGATGAAACAAAGCCCACAAAGAAGTTTGTTAGTCATTTCATTCTAAAGTTGCAGATCTTGCATCCATCGCTCATCACAGAGTGAAGAAATATAAATAGGATCAAAAATGGCATCGCTGAATATCGGTATTAAAATATAAATACTCGAAGTTTCACATACAATAGTGTGTAAGCATTCCTCTTTGTTAACTGAATGATGATCTGTGAATTTCAAATATCAACTAAACTTTCACTGATTTTTATTGTAGACTATTTCTGACAGATTGAATATTTGTGTCAACACGATTTTGTTCTATCATTTACTGTATTACAAATTGTTCATTTCTATTGCAAATTAATTGTTAAGTACAGCACCATTTTTCAAATACCAACCAAATGTTTTGCTTTATTTGATTTGCAAATGTCTGATCCAAGAATATTAATTAAAAATAATCAAATGATCTGTGTTTTTTGATTTGCTGCGTGGAAGAGTGTTTAACATTGACCTCAATTTGGCTAATTAGACAAAGAGCAGGAGGAAGAAAATCAGGGATAGGTTAATGTCTTAACAAAGGGAATAAGGTTAAGACATTAACCTATCCCTGAAGGTTCTTGACTTGTTCCCACAGTGGAAATCCAGTCTATCACAGGCTCGTCACTTCTTTCCCTTCAATCCAACTTCACGGAGCATGCCATCGGGAATGCTGGAAGTATTGTCATGGATGTCTACTATCCTGGCTATTTCCCTTTTTTCTCTTATACTTACTGGGAGACGAAACAGGACTGAAAAACTTAGATGTTGAGACTTGAAAACAGGTTATTTCCCACTGTATCTGACTCATGAATCAATCAACTCTTTCATAGCCCATTTCCGGAGATATTGTAACATTCTCTTAATTCTTTCATTGGATAGCCCGTTATTGTACTTTAATATTCTTTTGTGCATATGTCAGTTTCTGCATTACAATCATGCATCATTCTACTTTTTTACACATCTTTTTTTTCCCAGTGTTTTTACGATCACTGCGTGCGCACAGTTTACTGTGTGAGCTGCGCGTGAACAACACATTTCATTGCACCTTAATGCATATGATTAGAGCCAGGATTTTGCCATGGACCTATCTGCCGCCTTCGATACAGTGGACCATGGAATTTTAATTTCCCGATTACAGCACCAAGTGGGCATTTGTGGCAGTGCCCTGGGATGGTTCAGGTCCTATCTGGCTGACAGGACCATGCGTGTAAGCCTTGCTGGCTTTGAATCCTCCTCCACTCCCTTGGTATATTGGGTTCCACAGGGCTCAATTTTAGGGCCCCTGCTCTTCTCTTTATACCTACTTCCTCTGGGCTCAATTATAAGAAGGCATGGCATCTCCTTTCACTTTTACGCAGATGATAGCCAGTTATATATGCCACTCAGGAAAGAAGACGACTATTCTCTAAAATCACTTCTGTCTTGTCTTGAGGACATTAAGTCCTGGATGGCCTTAAACTTTCTGGGACTTAATGAAGAGAAGACAGAGGTGATTTTGTTTGGCCCCAATGGCTGCCGTGAACCTCCCTTTGTTGACTTGGGTCCACTGGCATTGTCCGTAAAGCCAACCTTTTTAAACCTGGGTTTTAGGATGGACGGTGATTTTAAACTAGATAAACAAATAGGCGCGGTGGTTAAGTCCAGCTTCTTTCACCTAAGGAAGCTGGCAAAGGTGAAGCCCATTCTCGAGCGGCAGCATTTTGAAACAGTAATCCATGCCTTTATTACATCTAGGCTGGATTACTGTAACGCACTCTACTCTGGAGTCGCAAGAGCTTCATTGGCTCGTCTCCAGCTTGTTCAAAATGCTGCCGCTCGCCTTTTGACCGGAACACGAAAGAGGGAGCACATTACGCCAATTTTGGTCTCCCTTCACTGTCTCCCAGTGCACTTTCGAGTTCATTTCAAAATTATTTTATTTGTTTTTAAATCGTTGAATGGGCTCGCCCCGCCTTACCTCTCTGAGCTGCTCCACCTATATGCTCCTGTCCGGTGCCTCAGGTCAGCTGATCAGCTGCTCCTTGAGGTACCACGGTCTAAGCGGAAGCTCAGAGGGGACAGATCCCCTCACTGTCCATCTTCAAATCCTCCCTCAAAACTCATTTTTATTCTTTGGCTTTCGACACTGGATGAGGCATTGCTCCTGTTCTTAGTGCTTTTAATGTCTTTTAATTTTTAGTGTGTTTTTTATAGTCCTTCGCCTTACGGTTTTTAATGGTTTGTAATAGCTTTTTGTCCATGAGTTCTCATGTACAGCACTTTGTGGCAACTGCAGTTGTTTACAGTGCTTTATAAATAAAGTTATTATTATTATTATTATGAATGCCAAGCCTTCTCATGCCTTTTTTGATGATTTCACCAGGATAATGCCTTTTTCACAATCCAGTGCCTAATCAGCCTTCTTTTTGCCGTTTTGCTCAAAGGTTGTGCTATTTTCTCTAGTTGTACCGTGATTACAATGATGTTTTCTATGTTAAAACGTTAATATTAATGTGTTAACATAGTATAACTTACAAGAAAACTTCCACCACCGGGGCGAACCCCGGGGCGCCACCGTTGGTCGTTCATTCGTTCGTGCCGCTGCCCGTTGGTTCAGTTTTCTCCAAGATCTATTTAAGAAAGAACTGCAGATGCTGGAAAAAAGGAAGGTCGACAAAAAATGCTGGAGAAACTCAGCAGGTAAGGCTCAGTGGAGAGAAGAAATTGGCATCATTTCGGGTCGAGACCCTTCTTCAGACTGATGTGGGGGGGGGGCAGGAAAAAGAAAGGAAGAGGCGGAGACAGTAGGACTAGAAGGAAGGCTGGGAAGGGGGAGGGGGAGGATAGAGAAGACAAGGGCTATCTAAAACTAGAGAAGTCAATGTTGATACCGCTGGGGTGTAGACTACCCAAGTGAAATACCCAAGCTTGTCTCCTCACTACATTTACAGCTGGCTCCAGTCACAAATCTGAGTTTTCGAGTGATTTGCACAAGGCATTCATTGATGCTGGAATTCCACTGTGGAAATTGGAAAACAAATCTCTCAAGAGGTTTTTTGGAGAAATACACAGAGGAACATATACCAAGCGAGTCATCATTAAAGAAACATTATGTTGACAGCAACTGATATTAAACTAAAGATAGACATAAAATGCTGGAGTAACTCAACAGGGCAGGCAGCATCTCCAACGAGAAGGAATGGGTGACATTTCTGGTTGAGACTTCTTCAGACTCTCGACCTGAACCGTCACTGACTGTCCGGCAGAGTAGACCTGATGGGCTGAACAACCTAATTCTGCTCCTATAACATGTACATCAATTCTTTGAGATGTCCTGAGACTGTGAAAGATGCCATATGCAAGGAAAAGTTGTATTTCATTGTAAGTTGCAACTGCAAATTCCAATTTCTGATAAACTCGCTGATATAATAATATAACCATATAACAATTACAGCACGGAAACAGGCCATCTCGGCCCTTGTAGTCCGTGCCAAACACTTATTATCCCCTAGTCCCATCTACCTGCACTCAGACCATAACCCTCCATTCCTTTCCTGTCCACATAACTATCCAATTTATTTTTAAATGATAAAATCCAACCTGCCTCCACCCTTCACTGGAAGCTCATTCCACACAGCTACCACTCTCTGAGTAAAGAAGTTCCCCTTCATGTTACCCCTAAACTTCTGTCCCTTAATATTCAAGTCATGTCCTCTTGTTTGAATCTTCCCTACTCTCAATGGGAAAAGCTTATCCACGTCAACTCTGTCTATCCCTCTCATCATTTTAAAGACATCTATCAAGTCCCCCCTTAACCTTCTGCGCTCCAAAGAATAAAGCCCTAACTTGTTCAACCTTTATCTGTAACTTAGTTGCTGAAACCCAGGCAACATTCTAGTAAATCTCCTCTGTACTCTCTCTATTTTGTTGACATCCTTCCTATAATTATCCGACCAAAATTGTACATCATACTCCAGAATTGGCCTCACCAATGCCTTGTACAATTTTAACATTACATCCCAACCTCTATACTCAATGCTCTGATTTATAAAGGCCAGCACACCAAAAGCTTTCTTTACCACCCTATCTACCCGGAATCACCCTATTCCACCTTCAGGGAACTGGTGGTGAAGGAATGTAGAGGGACCTCAAAGTGAAGCCCATTTCAGAACCTTAAATGACAATTTGATTTACTGACTTTACGAAGTAAGAATAGATAATGTGTACTAAATTGAATGAGATAACTATCACACTGAGTTAACTACACATTTATAAGAACATCAATCATAAGAGATTAACAATCTTACTGGAAATGACGTGGAAAGAGTGTGTGATGTTTACAACACATCAGGAGGTTCTTGTCTGGATTCAGCGATAAAAATAAAATGTTGACAGTCACTTATTGTAGTTAGTGCTTATTTAGAACGAAAAGTGAAACCAACAACAATTCAACCACAAAATAGAGTAGGTACAAGGCAACATTTATCACGTGAGGTTGGTAGCATCCATAATGGTTGTCATTTAAGAGTATCACTTGGATATCACTGTCTAAAATAAAGCAAATTATTTATTTTTTTCTTACATCAAGCTGTACCTCTTTTTATTCCTTTCATTTGGTTTGGTAAAGCCACACCAAGAAAAGTTGTCTGCTGAGGTTAAACAGTTAGACATAAAAAGACCCAAGTGCTGGAGTAACTTGGTGCGTCAGGCAGCATCTCTAAAGAACATGGAGAGCTGACCATTTAGGTCGGGACCTTCAGACTGATTCACATATTCATGTTCTCTAGAGATGCTGCCTGAATTGCTGAGTTACTGTAGATTAGTATCTTTACTATATATATATCACCACACAGATTATGCTACACATTCCTTATGTAATCTTTCAAAACTCTTTCGATTCTGGAGTAGTTCCTGAGGATTGGCGGGTAGCACATAACCCCACTTTTTAAGAAGTAGGGAGAGAGAAAACGGGAAATTACAGACCAGTTAGTCTAACATCGGTAGTGGGGAAACTGCTAGAGTCAGTTATTAAAGATGGGATAGCAGCACATTTGGAAAGTGGTGAAATCATTGGACAAAGTCAGCATGGATTTACAAAAGGTAAATCATGTCTGACGAATCTTATAGAATTTTTCGAGGGTGTAACTAGTAGCGTGGATAGGGGAGAACCAGTGGATGTGGTGTATCTGGACTTCCAGAAGGCTTTCGACAAGGTCCCACATAAGAGATTAGTATACAAACTTAAAGCACATGGCATTGGGGGTTCAGTATTGATGTGGACAGATAACTGGCTGACAAACAGGAAGCAAAGATTAGGAGTAAACGGGTCCTTTTCACAATGGCGAGCAGTGACTAGTGGGGTACCGCAAGGCTCAGTGCTGGGACCCCAGCTATTTACAATATATATTAATGATCTGGATGAGGGAATTTAAGGCAATATCTCCAAGTTTGCGGATGACACTAAGCTGGGGGGCAGTGTTAGCTGTGAGGAGGATGCTAGGAGACTGCAAGGTGACTTGGATAGGCTGGGTGAGTGGGCAAATGTTTGGCAGATGCAGTATAATGTGGATAAATGTAAGGTTATCCACTTTGGTGGCAAAACAGGAAAGCAGACTATTATCTAAATGGTGGCCGACTAGGAAAAGGGGAGATGCAGCGAGACCTGGGTGTCATGGAACATCAGTCATTGAAAGTATGCATGCAGGTGCAGCAGGCAGTGAAGAAAGCGAATGGTATGTTAGCTTTCATAGTGTGAGATTCAAAATCAATCACAAACTCTTCAGAGACAAAATCAAAGAAACAAGTTTTCCTTTATTACATTTCTGCGCAGAAAAGGGTGTCCCTCCTCTATCATCCTCTAGAGACACACAAAAATGGAGGTTGTATCTATCTTTTATACCTTTCTTCACTATGGTCACTACCTCATGTCTCCCCATCGAGCTTCGTCCAATCATAACATAAAGCCCACATTCCCACGAGAATGTCCAGAAACGTCTCGGAACATCTCCTGACGTCAAAGGCTTCTGCTGGAGTTTTTATCTGTTACTTCTTTATCTAGAAGTTCCCTCTGTCCTGTATATTGTTACTTTCTTCTACCAGCAGTCTGGCTTCTGCTGACACCTTATTTCTTTCTAAGTTATATTTTTCAGAGTTCTAGTATAAATTAACCATCCCTATTAACCCTTCTCTCACAATCCACCATTTTTCTTTTTGCTACGCAACTCTTGATTTATACTATATCTTCCTTTTCTAGTGCTAGCAGCAGATTCTTCGCCTCCCTATCCTCCTCTCGCTAGTCATACTGTGTTCTGAAGGCCATCATGATGGTGCTGTTCTTTGTCAGGGCTGTCTATCAATCGCTGAGCCAGACCCCGTGCGCAGGGAATGATACAAAATCTGAATAGGCACAAAGTCAATGGTTCCTTCCCTTCACGCACAGTCCATGGGCTGATAATGTCCGGTGGGGCCTCCACAGGACCCTTAAATCGGCTTGCGTGTGTCCACCCTTTTTCTTTTTGTTCGTACTGCTGTTTCAGTGATTAATAACACAAGGTAGGGTCCAGTCCACCTAGGTTACGGCTTTTCTTCCTTCCATGATTTTACAAGATCCCAGTTCTCTGCTTTCACAGAATGGAGTGGCAAGTCGAGATCGGGACTCTGTGCCAGCTGCCCCTTGGTTTTTAATTCTGTAATAGAACGAGATACTGCCAGTAAATAGTTCCTTAAGAAAACATCACTACCCTCTATGGTGGGTATTCCTTCTCTCTTTCGCCAAATATCTAACTCGTTCAACCTTTCTCTTATAAATATGCCTACCAAAATTATACACCATACTCCACAATTGACCTCACCAATACCTTGTACAATTTAACATTACAACCCAACTTCTGTAAACAATGCTCTGATTTCAACTTCATTCCTCAATTCACAATCTTTTACCATGTACGTCTAATTTGAATTGTCCTGCCAAGATGTATTACACTTATCAACATTAAATCCATCTGTCATGTTTCAACTCACTCTTCCAAATGACCTAAATCTCTCTGTACACTTTTAAAATCTACTTCATTATTCACAACACCACCTATCTTAGTATCATCTACATACTTCTTAATCTATCTCACCACACCAACATCCATATTATTGATTCACATGACAAACAACAGTGGACCCAGCACACATCCCCGAGGTACCCCTCTAGTCATTGACCTCCAACCTGACAAACATCCATCCACCATTACTCTCCCTCATTTCCCATACAGCCACTTTTTAATCCATCTTGCTATTCCTTACTAACCTCTTCTTAACCAACCGTATTTCCTTATTGAACCTTGTCAAAGGCCTTACTGAAGTTCACCACTTTAACCTCATCAATTTCCCTAATAACCTCTTTTTTTAAAGGAAAAAACTCAAGATTAGTCAAATATCACAATCACAAATCCATGCTAATTCTTCCTAATCCTACCCTATTTACCCAAATCCCTATAATATTGCCTTTAGTATCCTTTCCATTATTTCCCACCACTGATGTCAAACATCGTACTTGTTAAAACTCTACTCTTCTTTGTCCTCTTGTTCACTTACCTCAGGGCTATTATCTATTCGTACCTGCAGGACAGCTCTCATGTAATTATTGAAATTGTACTAGGTATCTCAACCTTCTAAACGAACATCGGTCGGTGATTTAGAAAACTCATACATACACCTTGTCTTCAGGTTTAAAGGGTCCTTCCTCCTGGTCCATCTCCGACAGCTTTTACTTTACCTGTTCATAAATAGACTTGTATATCATTATTAACTGTTTCATATACTTTAAAAAAAAAATTCGATCTGTAACTGTTCCAAACTCGGTCCCCTGCAGGGACTTCTCCATTGTGCCACCCACGGCTGGTTAGTTTGCATGCAACATTTCTTCAGTGCCAATGGAAGAGCATTACACAAATGTTCCATTTATTCTTTTCATCAAATGAAAACAATCCGTTGTCAAAGTTGATTTCTGTAGGTTTACCAAACCTCTTAATTACCTTATTCATCATAAACGACACTCTAGTGTTTATACCTAAATTGATTCAGACTTACCCTGGACATCTCTTCCAGATGCTGTTTCAGCTGCTTTGTCTGCATTTTAATTTAACTTCTTTGACATGTACTTTTTCCGTTTCACCATACAATTTCAACATATTTTCCGACCTAGTCTGAACTATATCCTGCCTTTCCCAAGGTCATCATCTGCTGTCTTATATTCTGAAGTATTTCTCTCTCTCTCTCTTTACTTGTGGAACAAACCAACAAATTGTCCACATCAGCAAATACTTTCTAAGGGTATAACCATATAACCATATAACCATTACAGCACGGAAACAGGCCATCTCGATCCTTCTAGTCCGTACCGAACACGTATTCTCCCCTAGTCCCATATACCTGCGCTGAGACCATAACCCTCCATTCCTTTTCCGTCCATATAACTATCCAATTTATTTTTAAATGATAAAATCGAACCTGCCTCCACCACCTTCACTGGAAGCTCATTCCACACAGCTACCACTCTCTTAGTAAAGAAGTTCCCCCTCAACTTTCAACTCTGCCTTTCCCATCGAATTTAAAAAACCTACCTCATCCTAGCCTTTCTTGACATCCTTCCTTATATCCCTTCCTCTCTCTTGGGGACCCCAGTCCTGTTAGGCCTTATAATCTCCAGATTAATTTCACTCCTGACAGGACTTTTCGAGGAAAAGTTCCCCAAGACATGTATTATTGGCATGTAATTCTCTGGCCCCGCTTGGTTCCGTCATAGGACTCACTTGTGTCAGTTCATCACTTATTTCAGTCTTTTCAACCAGGGGCTTTGTTCATTGACATTGACCGCAGAGACCAACTGTTTACTGATTCTGCTTGAATTTAAGAAGAATGGCTTCCACCACAATAGTTCATAATATAATGTTCATCAACTGGTTGCCTTCTATTTCTTGCTCATTTTCAACTCTCCACCTTTTCATTCCCCTTTGTTCCTTGGGGTTCACCTTAAGTGGGTAACATTTGCTGAGGGGCCTGCATACCATCGGTCATGACGGCATCCAACCAGAAGATGGCGCTGTGGCCGGTAGTCATGCTGCAGTGACGGCATCCAACCAGAAGATGGCGCCGTAGCCGGTAGTCAGGCTGCAGTAACAGCAGCTGACCTAACGGTGGCGCTGTTGCCGGTAAGTTTGTGAACGGCGGCCATGTTTGTAGTCTATTGCCGGCATTGTAACAATTTACATAGTGGTTCCCACCACTTCACCAATGATGCCTTCAAATCTTCCATGGCCAACAATCGTCCCACGTTCTCCTCCTCCAAAGCCCTAATCCATTTTTTTTCATTTTTTTTTTAACCCTGTCTGTTCATGGGTGCTCCAAGGGATAATCTGTCGTCTCTTACTTCTGTTTCTCTGTCTCTCTCTCTCTCTCTCTCTCTCTCTCTCTCTCTCTCTCTCTCTCTCTCTCTCTCTCTCTCTCTCTCTCTCTCTCTCTCTCTCTCTCTCTCTCTCTCTCTCTCTCTCTCTCTCTCTCTCTCTCTCTCTGTCTGTGTCTCTCTCTCTCTCTCTCTCTCTTTCTCAACACTGAATAGATTCAGGACGACATGGCCCCTGCTTGGCCAGCCTTCACAAATGGGGCAGCAGCCCAACCCCACGGTGTGCTTGTGGCACTCCCTTACAACACATCATTGACGCATGCCTTCAACAAAGACTCAAAGGAGTACTTGTCACCCTTCATACAGCAGATCAAGAGGCAACTGCTTGGCTAAAGGACTTTGCATTCGCTAAATAAATAAAATCTCTCTCTCTCTGTCTGGCTGTCTCTCTGTCTGTGTTTCTCAACTTGAATTTCTACCATAAAACAACATAAAAGCTGGTCATGTTTCATCAATTAACTTATTTCCAGTTAACTTTACTGACAAGAAATCTAAAAGAACATCAAGAAACGATTTTTACAACTTCTCTTTTTCAGGTTACCAGGATACAAAGAGTTAATTTTTGAAGCTTGTTCGCAATCCCCCACGGCCCAAACACAGTGGGAATTCCCACCTCCGCCACGGGGGCGTCTGTGTTCAATTTTACAACTTGCTCATTTTAACCATTTGTTCCAAACCGGTTTTGAAACAAATCACTTTGTTTCATTCTTACTTCAAATAGATTATTCAATTTATATATTCTCCCTGCCTGCACTGTTGTCCTCGGCCTTTGCCGTCTTGTATCACATCCCCCTTTCGCGGCCTCTGCCGTCTTCTTATCTGCTACTTTCGGGAGTAACTCCCTTATCATCCTGTCTCAGGAATTTTCCTGTCTCTCAGGAATTGATCTAACTGTTCTCGTCAGACCTAATGAATCTTCAAGGAGGTAAACTCCCTTCCCCCTCAGGGTCCTCTCCTAGGTACCTCCCTCGGGTCTAATTTCTACCGAACTTCTTACCTTCCCCTTCTGCCCTTTGACTCCCCGTCTTGTTGGCCGGGTGCTTTTCGTCCACCCCGGCCCTTGTCTTCTCTTTCCCTTGGGTATTTTGGCCCCCTCCGGCTCTGCATTTTCCGTGGACATCTCCTGCCCATATGCAGCTCTGCATTTTCCGTGGACATCTCCTGCCCATATGCAGCTCTGCATTTTCCGTGGACATCTCCTGCCCATATGCAGCTCTGCATTTTCCCCAACTGACTATACCTTATCATTGTTGGCTTCTCCAACCCCTGGGTATTTCCTGCCCTCCAGGGTCCAGCATTTGCCCCAATTGGGCAGAATGCGGGGATTTGGCCCACAGCCTTTTCCCCTCCCTTCTGGGTTTGCCTTGCAGCCCCCTGAATCCTTCAGGGCGTTAACCACAAGGTCTTTACAATCGCCCAGGAAGTACTTTATTAATCATTGTTCCTACCTGGGTCTGTGCACAGAAATTGCTCGATTGACTTTTCGCGATTTCCAACCACTCCCACACTATCACTTGTTTCTCGTGTCTCTCTGTGTGGTCCTGGATACTACTGCTCAAACAGCTGGCGGCAAGCAAGGAGTCTGAGACTGCTGAACTCAGCAGGGTGCACCTTCCCTTCGTCCGTCTACTCCCGTCAGCTGGCTGGAGTAATTGATCCCGGAACCGAGCCCCCATCTGTGAGATTCAAAATCAATCACAAACTCTTCAGAGACAAAATCAAAGAAACAAGTTTTTCTTTATTACATTTCTGCGCAGAAAAGGGTGTCCCTCCTCTATCATCCTCTAGAGACACACAAAAATGGAGATTGTATCTATCTTTTATACCTTTCTTCACTATGGTCACTACCTCATGTCTCCCCATCGAGCTTCGTCCAATCATAAGATAAAGCCCACATTCCCACGAGAACGTCCAGAAACGTCTCGGAACATCTCATGACGTCAAAGGCTTCTGCTGGTGTTTTTATCTGTTACTTCTTTATCTAGAAGTTCCCTCTGTCCTGTATATTGTTACTTTCTTCTACCAGCAGTCTGGCTTCTGCTGACACCTTATTTCTTTCTAAGTTATATTTTTCAGAGTTCTAGTATAAATCAACCATCCCTATTAACCCTTCTCTCACAATAGCAAAAGGATTTGAGTATAGGAGCAGGGAGGTTCTACTGCAGTTGTACAGGGTCTTGGTGAGACCACACCTCGAGTATTGCGTACAGTTTTGGTCTCCAAATCTGAGGAAGGACATTATTGCCATAGAGGGAGTGCAGAGAAGGTTCACCAGACTGATTCCTGGGATGTCAGGACTGTCTTATGAAGAAAGATTGGATAGACTTGGTTTATACTCTCTAGAATTTAGGATATTGAGAGGGGATCTTATAGAAACTTATAAAATTCTTAAGGGGTTGGACAGGCTAGATGCAGGAAGATTGCTCCCGATGTTGGGGAAGTCCAGGACAAGGGGTCACAGCTTAAGGATAAGGGGGAAATCCTTTAAAACCGAGATGAGAAGAACTTTTTTCACACAGAGAGTGGTGAATCTCTGGAACTCTCTGCCACAGAGGGTAGTCGAGGCCAGTTCATTGGCTATATTTAAGAGGGAGTTAGATGTGGCCCTTGTGGCTAAGGGGATCAGAGGGTATGGAGAGAAGGCAGGTACGGGATACTGAGTTGGATGATCAGTCATGATCATATTGAATGGCGGTGCAGGCTCGAAGGGCCGAATGGCCTACTCCCGCACCTAATTTCTATGTCTATGTTTCTATGTAATCCAGTCCATATATTCATCGCTACCCTGGGCCGGTGTGTTTGACTCACTCTCTTTTAGATTTGATGCGGACCACAGGGATGATAACACGTTGTGTTCTCTCCGTTTGTACTGCAATAAAGGCTATTTCTACATGTGAGTCTGATCATTTCAACATGGTGTCAGAAGTGGGATCCGACCCACGCCTCCAATTGAAAACAAGTGATGGAACGATCCCACAGAGCAGGATCAGACGTATACCTAGACCTGCTCAACCTGCTCAACATCTCCCACGACCCAATATTGGGTTCACCCGCCCAGTGACTAATGTCAAGGCAAACTGAGCCAACTGTGGCGAAACAGGCACTAGTAGCACAAGTGATCCCACCATCGGAAATCCAGTCCAGGCTACAACAAATGCATGATGTTCAAAAAGGATGGTATGAAGAAGAGAAGACCACTTCCACCACTAGCCAAGGCACAGGTGGTCGTTCCGTCTACAAACTGACAAGGGTCACGACCGCCTTGGTGTAATTTCTGAAACTGCTTCCGAACCACGCTCATATTTGGTCAATGCCGATGGCGGCACCTACAGACGTAATAGATAGTGTGAAGGAATCAGCACCACCTCCGTATTACCCTGACCGCACAGGTATACATCTTGGTACTTGGTTCTTGGTTTCTTGGTCCAAAATATTCCAAATGGAATTTCAACTAGAGGTGGATTTAATCCTCATCCAGCAGCATCGGCCGGACCATAACCATCACTACCATCCGCTCCTGATCCGGTCGTTTTGCCTACGGCTACGCCGCATCCACCCCTGACAAGGTCTCCTGTTTCTTCACCGGGGATGCAGTTTCAATCTCCTGCACCTATTCTACCACCGATCGCATCACCGGTGACGGGAGAAAATGCAGGACTCTACCGTACACGTGCAGGTCGCGTCTATAAGCCCATCGTAAAGTACCCGGGTTATGTTCGAACTTCCCTCCAGCTTACTTACACATACTATATGTACTTTATGTAGTACATATAGTATTTTGCATGTGATCACATCTATTTAATTAGGAGTTAATTCTTTAAGAGGAAGGATGTATATTAGTATGTCTTTATCATATACTAGACCAAGTGCAGACCCGTTGGGTCTGTTCCCCCAACGTGCGGTTGGGGGGGGGGGGGAGGCAGCATGCAGCGTCACACACACTAACTATCCCCCCCCCCCGCACTCACGCTAATTACCCCCCTTGATATTATATTAATATTATTAATTTGCTCCTTTTACCCCATAACCACCCTATCTACTGACGCATAGCCCCCAACTTGCAGTCACATCTAGAGAGGTGGGGGGACTAGTTTTTTACTTCAAACTAACCATATTTTCATTTTCAAACCACATTAAGGGTACTCACATTTGTGTAGACATTTGTTCAGTGTCATTCAGAGCTCAGAGTGACCTCCATGTTGCAGAGACTGATTGAGGCACACCACTTCCTGGTTTTATAGTCCCTCCACCTCCCCCCAGCAGGGGCAGCAGAGAGAATGGTGAATTTTTAAAAAACATTAATTTCTCTCAGATTTTTCATCGATGGGAAAAATACTCTGGTCCAGGAAGGCAGACGTGGGCTCTGATCGAGGTGGCCAAAAATGACGGCCGTAGGTGATGTCGTTCTCTCGAAAATCGCAATACAGTGGGCCAAAAGCGGTCAAGATCAGACTTTTACCACACATATTATGCATGCTTCACAATCCTTATGTAGTCCAGTCCAGATCTTCATCCCTACCCTGGGCCGGCCCTATAAGCCGGCGTGTGTGTGTGTCTCTCTCTCTCTCTCTCTCTATTTTGGTTTGATGCTGACCATGGGCATGAAAGCACGTTGTGTTCCCTCCGTTTGTACTGCAACAAAGTATATGAGTTCTAACCTCTGTTCGTGAATCTGATCGTTTCAACAGTTACTCCAGCACTTAGTGTCTTTGTAAAGTGACATCTGGTGTTCCTTGTGCCTGCAGACATAAACCATAAAGTAGACCACACTGGTAGTTTCCATCTCTCTATGAGAGCCAATGTTAGGGCATGTGTTTAGTTCAGTTTATTGCAGTTGTTTGCACTGAGGTACAGTGAAAATATTTGTTGTTGCGCGCTATCCAGTGTGAAATGATATACATGATTACAAGCAAGCCATCCACTGTGTCCAGGTACAGGAGAAAGTGTATAATGTTTAGTGCCAGATAAAGTCCAGTAAAGGCTGAAAAAGGGTATCGACCTGAAACGTCACCCATTCATTCTCTCCAGAGATGCTGCCTGTCCCGCTGAGCAACTCCAGATTTTATAGTACCATTCTTTCATTGGCGATAGGATCGTTTAGTTTCCTGATACCAGCTGGGATGAAACTTGTTTTCTTGAAACTATGTTAGTATTTAGGGTGGCAGTACTTAAATCCCTGGTGCACACAATGAGGATTCTAATTGCCCAATCTCATGACCAAAACACCTTCTTATACAAGTGAAGGAGATACAAAAGCTGTTCATTTACCTCCTCCTTGATGTGGTTCTGACCCATCCCCATCCATGTGAAGCAGTGTATTGAGTCTGATTAATTATTCATTCTCCTTCATAGAATAAATGTTGATGAAGTTATTATTTTGCTGGGCTTCTCCAGTAAGCCACACATGTGAACCTCTAGTCTCTTACTGCTTTACCTTTCTGATTCATTTCTGCTCAGAGACCTTTGCCCTCCGCTTACACACATTTCCCAATGACGTTCAATGCCAGTATGAGGAACCACAGCCCATTTTTTGATTTGGCACTTTACCAGAGTTCTAGAGTTAATGTAGAATTCAATGTCACAATTTAAACCTTGTCCTCTTTTTTTGACCAAGGTTATCACTTATTATTATTTAGCTGTTGTCATTTGGATTTCATCTCGACCCGTCCATTATTCCTTATCCTTTTATCATTCATGTTTGCAACCCTTTTTGTCGTTTATTCACTGTTGCATTCCATCATGTTATAAACTAACATTTATTTTGACCTTGCCCCAACTAACCTCTACTTCTTTATAATCTCTGACTACAACCTCAATTGTTAACGTTAGTTTTTGCATTCCACAAATACTTCCTCACATATCTTATGCTTCCACAATTGATCCTTTTCATTCATTTCCCTCAGCAGTTTAGTTTTATGTTGGTTAACATCAGCTTTCAAGCTCACAGTTGAAGCCACATGTAATTCAGAATGTATTACTAAGCATGCAATGCAGTAATACATCCACATACAAGTCATAGAGTCAAACAAGACCTTCAACCCAACTTGTCCATGCCAAACAAGATGTCCCATCTAAGTTCATTCCATTTGCTTGCATTTGGTCCTTATCCCTCTAAACCTTTCATATCTATGTACCTGTCAAAATAAGCACATTACCAAATCAGAATTCAACATGGCTACATTAGTATATCATGTGCATAGATCATATGCTAGAATCAAATTTCCATCGCACTAAATCTTGTCCTTGATTACAACTTTCCACCAAATTCAATGTGCAATAAACAAATGGATATTCTCAAACTTCCAAGTTGTTAAATTACTGCATTAAAGCAACCATAGATCAACCTAGGTCTGTGGAAAGCTGGAATAAATGTGCACGTCGTAAAGTCATAGAGTTATACAGTACGGAAACAGGCCATTCGGCCCAACTTATCCATGCCGACCAAGACGTCCATCTAAGCTAGTCCCATTTTCCCCTGTTTGGCCCATTTCTCTCTCAATCTTTCCTATCCATATACCAGTCCAAACTGTTGAAGTACCTGATTCATCAAACTCTTCTGGCAGCTCGTGACTCTACTTTTCTTTGCTAGATCGACATTTGATATTAGCACTGTAACATTAGTGATACCCACGACTTTAATGGATTAGTCATTATCCACTATCTCAGGAATTTCTCCTTTATATATTATCCATTAAGACATAAAATTTGATTCATATAAAACAACTACTTTGATCTAATAATCGACAATGTATTTTCAATATTCAGCATTAGTCATGTTGATGCTTAGCAGAACATGAGTGCCAGTTCAATAACACTTTGTTCATCATTTTGGGCAGTCCTGTGTAGTAGGCCCCTGATACTTGGCAGGAAAAGTTCAACTTCATGTCATCTGTCCAGGTTAGATTGAAGCTAATGTCCCAGAGGTGCACGAACAGTTTGCTAACCTACTGCGCCAAACAGTTTGCGCTATCCATCACAGTTTGCATATTTATCATTCGTTTTAATTTACCCAACACATTTAACATTTAGCTTTGCAAAACATTAACTGAAAGGCCATCCCTTCTCATCAGCGCTGTGGTCAATTAGAACATGTGGACATTAAATAGATTGTACTTATTATTTGCTAAGTGCCTGCAGATGATTCATCATCTCAACCAACAATTTGTACATCCAGTAATAGTGTCCTTGAATGAAATTAATCTCATTTGTTTTGCTGAAAGCCTTGTGTGTGGTTGATTTTCTGATCTCTGTAAATTCACTGCCTCAATGCTCAACAGAATGAAGACTAATTTAAATTTCTTACAAAATGTGTTGACAATCTCCAAAGCACCAGGCTCTTTCTCATCGCTGCTTTCACTGTTTATCCAATTGTACAGATGATCTCAAATGGTACATATTTTTAAATTATAGCAGTAATCTGGTATTGTACAATACTGCAACATACATTTTATTAATCAAATGACAAGATTAGTAAGCTTATATTTGCTGCAATGTGCTCTTTATACCTCTTTCCAAATTCCACAGTGGCAGAATAGTAGAGTTGCTGCCTTACAGTACAAGTGAACCAGGTTCCATCCTGACTACGGGACTACGGGTGCTACCTGTATGGAGTTTGTACGTTCTACCAGTGACTGTGTGGGTTTTCTCTGGATGCTCTGGTTTCCTCCCACACTCTAAAGATGTGCAGTTTTGTAGGTTAATTGGCTTCAGTTTTTAAAAAAAATGAATTGTCCCTAGTGTGTAGGATAGTGCTAGTGTACGGGGTGATCACTGGTCAGCACGGACTCAATGGGCTGAAGGGCCTGTTTCAGTGCTGTTTGTCTACAGTCTAAAGTCTGAAGAGTTTGAATCATTTACAAAAGCAATTATTTTAAACATTTTACGGCTAAATGAAACAATATTAAGCTTACCCCTTGAGTTGATGTTTTGTGGAAATGTCCTTACATATGGACCATAAGAGGTCCTTAAGGATAACAAATGCCTCTGAAACTTTGCCAAGACATATGGATGGCACTTTCAAATGGCACGATCCTCCCACTGAGAAGGTGATTGCTAAAGGTGCCGTGGAGCATCCAGTAGGAAACCATTGAATACAGGTATATAAGAACTTGACACCTCAGCAAGCACTAATGAGCAGTTTGACCTTTAGCAAGTATAGCTCTCAGCATGCTAAGATACTTTGTGCAGGAAACGTTGCCTAAACCTAAAGACTCAGGAATAAAAGTTGTTATATTTGCCTGAAAAAGGTGGGCTATACTGAACGTATAACATAGAGCATAGAACAGTGCAGCACAGGAAGAGGCCCTTCAGCCCTTACAATGTCCATGCCAAACATGGTTTAGAAACATAGCAGCTGCTGGTTAGTACACAAGAGGACATTAGTGGTGGAGTAACTCAGCAGGTCAGGCAGAACGTGGATCTGTAACATTTCAGTCTGGTCTCGATCTGAAACGTTACCTATCCATTTTCTCCAGAGACGCTGCCTGGCCCGCTGAGTTCCTCCAGCACTTTGTGTCCTTCCATGCCAAACATGATGCCAAGTTAAATGAATCTCCTCTGCCTGCACGTGATCCACATCCCCCCATTCCCTGCATATCCATCTGCCTATCTTAGAGCATCTTGATGCCACTATCGCATCTGCCTCCTACATTTGTTCAAAACCACTAAAAATGAAACACTAAGTTTGATTCCTCCAGCAGGATAATCAATCTGTATAAAATGCTATTGCATTCATCTTAGCTTGATGTAGGTTCACACGTTTACAAGAGTAGAATTAGGCCATTCGGTCCATCGCATCTACTCCGCCATTCATTCATGGCTGATCTCTGCCTCCTAATCCCATTTTCCTGCCTTCTCCCCAGAACCCGTTCTAATCAAGAATTTGTCTATCTTAAAAATATCCACTGACTTGGACTCCACAGCACTCTGTGGCAATGAGTTACAGAGATTAACTACCCTCTGACTAAAGACATTCCTCCTCACCTCCTTTCTAAAAGAGCGCCCTTTAATTCTGAGGCCATGACCTTTGGTCCTAGACTCTCCCACCATTGGAAACAACCTTCCCACATCCACTTTATCTATGCCTTTCAATGTCCAGTAAGTTTCAATGAGGTCCCCCTTCAACCTTCTAAACTACAGCGAGTACAGTCCCAGTGCTTATCATATGCTAACCCACTCATTCCTCTAATCATTCTTGTGAATGCTGGTGAAAGCAAAATATCATATTTTATTTGCATTATGAGCACTATAGAGTTTGTGCCTGACTGTTCAGTAGCAGATTATGTGGGTGAAACATATATTGCATATCTTCTGCACATTTATTTGTTAAAACATCCTGATTTGCAAACCTGTGGCGATCACTTGAATACAGAAGTCATTTTAATCACTAAATGAAAAACTCCCCAAATGGCACTGAACAATGCATCAATCTCAATGGGACATTAAATGTAGCAATACCACGTTGATGCTGCTCTATTAAAACCAACAATTTAACTAGGATTCCGTATGCTCCCAAAAAATATAAATGTGTGTACGTTTGCATTTCACACCAACTATTATGCAGATGTTTGCTTGTCTATTAACTAACTGTTGGCAGAGGTGAATTGTGCAGCGATTCTTGCAGCCGACCCAGTGCTAGACCGAAGATAATTCAGAGGAGTAAAAAACACAGTGGGGCATCCATCTTGTTCAAACTGGAAGAGAAAACTTTATTGACACACATGCGCACACATCAATAACAGTACCTCTCCTTGGCTGTTATCATTGTCAGTTATTCACTACCTGCATCAAGTTTGTCTGAGTAACAATACAACATTAAGATTAACTTCTTTACAATTGAGAGCATATTTTTCATATATGTCAATACCCCCACTTGCTCCCGCATTGTTATCTTAACTCAAAATAAAACATCCTAAGGTTTTCTACCTTACATCATGTAGACTTTTACATACATGGTTACTCTCCAAACATAAACTTTGCAAACTCCATCAACTTAAATTTTGTTGCAGGTTTTGTCATCACATCTGCTACCATCTGGTCTGTTGGGCAATACTCCAAACTTATTTTGCCATGATACACAGTGGACCTCACAAAGTGATATTTTATGTCCACATGCTTACACCTCTGTCTACATACAGGATTCTTTGCTAACGCAATTGTACCCTGGTTATCCTCATAAACCTTGGGTGTTGGGTACTGATGTCCATCAATACCTTCTAGTAGTTGTACTAGGTACATACACTCTTGTAGTGTTGCGGCTAACGCCATATACTCAGCCTCACAAGTTGACAGTGCAACGGTGGGCTGCTTTTTGGTTTTCCATGAAATCAAAGGACCATTTTTGTTTAGGCTTACACAATAACCGGTTGTACTACGTCTGTCGGTTACATCTGCATCACTGTACGCTTGTAACGCCAGTTTCTCATCGTCACATTTCTTGTAACACAACTCTTTCTCAATTGTGCCTCTCAGATATCTCAGTACATGTTTTACAGTAGCCCATTGCTCTTCCGTCGGCTCAGTAAAGTACTGTGACAGTTTACTTACTACAAAACTGAGATCGGGTCTTGTGCAAGTAGTCAAATAGATTAGGCTACCTACTACCTCTCTGTATTTTCTGACATCAGTCATCATTTCTGCATCATCAGTGTAGTTCAATTCTCGTTCACAAGGTGTCGCCCTCGGTTTACAATCTTGCATATCAAACCTTTCAAGTATTTTCTCCACATATTTCTTCTGTGACATTCTCACACAGTTATCACTCTGGTCAAAATCAATGCCAAGAAAATGTTTCAGTTTGCCCATGTCTTTCATCTTGAATTTGGCTGTGAGCATCTCCTTCACAGCTTTCAGTGCCTTTTCATCACTGGCAGCAATAATTAAGTCATCGACCCATATTATCATGATCACTTTCTCATTTTCTGTTTCCCTTGTGTAAACACAATGATCAGCTGGGTTTTGCACAAAGTCGTTTTCAGTCAGATACTCGTGTAGCATTTTGTTTCAATTTCTACCCGACTGTTTTAACCCATAAAGTGACTTTTCTAGCTTATACACCAACTTTTCATTTGCGCTGGATTTTACATCATAACCTTCTGGCTGTTCCATGTAAATCTCGCAATCTATTGGTGCATGTAGGTAGGCAGTTTTGACATCCATCTGATGTAAAATCAGGTTTTCCTGTGCTGCTTTTTGCATCATCACTCTGATACTGGTCAGGTTAGCAGTAGGAGAAAATGTCTCCTCATAGTCTACACCCAATTTTTGACTGTATCCTTTGGCTACATACCGTGCCTTGTATTTATCAGATCCATCCTCATTGTTCTTGATTGCATATACCCATCTACCCCCCACTGCTTTCTTACCCTCAGGCAAGTTGGTTAGGGTAAATGTGTCATTTTCTCTCAGCGACTGCATTTCCTCATGCATTGCGTTAACCCATTCCTTTGAGTTAGTTGAGGTTACAGCTTCCCTGAATGTTAGGGGGATGTTACACATCAATCTGTAGCAATAATCTATGTTAATCATTACATGATCATCACTCGCCTTGCCAGTTACATATTCACTTAAGTAACCTGGTTTCTTCCTCAATCTAGAAGGGTAACGTGCAGGCTCATGCTTGGTTTCACCTGTCTGTGCTTGGCTATTCACCTCAGGCCTAGTTACTGGATCTTGGCCCTGAATATGTCCTGGACTCTCATCAGTATTTTTTCTCATCCTACTGGCCCTATTCTGCACCTCAAAGTCATCGTCACCGGAGGTCATGTCAGTCTGTGTCTGCCGCTCTACAATTGTTTTGGTCACAAATTTCACCAGTCTGTGCTTCTTTACTTTCCCATTGTCAGGATAGTAAATCATGTAAGCTGGGCTATTCTTGTCGTACCCGACAAAGATTCCCTTCTCACACTTTGAGTCCAGTTTTCTCTTGTTCTGTTTATAGGCATAACACTCTGACCCAAACTTTTGCATCCTAGACAGGTTGGGCCGTTTTCTTGTCAGCATCAAGTAAGGCGTCTGCTTTGTGCGCTTGTTAAAGCATCTGTTCCTCACTACAGCTGCTGTCTGCACTGCATAGGTCCAAAACTGTTTAGGTAACTCACTCTCTATTAGCATACACCTGGCCATGTCAAACAGGGTGCGCCAATTTCGCTCAGCAGTACCATTCTGGTGTGGTGAGTATGGTGCTGAGGTCTCATGTCTAATGCAATTTCTGCTGAGTAGTGCCTGGTAATTCTTTCCCATGAATTCAGTACCATTGTCAGACCTCATACATTTAATCTTCCCGTATGGGGCTGTGTCAGCAAGAAACTTCTCGGTGGCTTTCACTGTGTCACTCTTATTCTTTAGAAAGTACACAAACACTGCACTGGAATAATCATCAGT